>NW_027656075.1:0-182202 GCF_964235325.1 Thermobia domestica | reverse complement strand
ACATTGCAAACGTATCCTCAAGTGCCGCCCTTCTATCGCATTTTTGTAGACATTGGAGGGGTGTACTCCTCGAGTAATATTTTGAGACACAAGTATTTGATTGTCGTAGTCGATGCAGCTACTCGATATAGTATTTGTGGTTCATTAGCAGATATAACAGCGTCTTCTGTAAGTAGTTTTCTTTATGAAAATGTAATTTTGAAATACGGTATTTTCAAAGAATTAGTCACAGACAAAGGTCCATGTTTTACAAGTAACCTATTCAAGGAGTTGTGTGCAATGATTGGAGCTAAGATTCGATTTGTAAATGTTCAAGCTCATTACGCTAACGGGACTGCTGAGATAGCTATCCGAAACATTGAACAGAGACTGAAATCTGCGTTGTGTAATAAAGATCAAGGAAAATGGGTCGAACTGCTGCCATCTATTATGTTAGCCCACAATTTAACTGTTAACTTATCATCTGGATACAGCCCCTTTGAACTTTTGCATGGATTCAGATGTAGAATGCTACACGAAGCAATTTTGGACACCCCTTGTCAATTTCAGGACAATGCTGAACGTTTACAGCAACTTGGAGAAATACGAGACAAAGCCCATGATAAATGGTTCCAGAGACATAAGACGGCAACGAAATTTTATGACAAACGTCATTCGAAACCCAATTTCAAAGTCGGAGACAAGGTATGGATTTTGGACAGCACCATGAAGAAAGGATCCACCAGAGCTTTCAGTGGACGTTATTTTGGTCCAGGAATAATTCAAGATATTGACCACCCAAATTCCTATTTTGTTAAGTTCAAGACTGCGCGAGGAAGATTCAAGGTTGATTCGATTGCAGTACAAAGATTGAAGAAGTACTACGAGAGACAGGAGAAGGAAAACGAGGGAGAGGAAGAAGAAGATGATGTTGACTTGGATATACAAGACATTGTCGAGGATGCTACTGCGAATGCCTGCTGTGCCGAAGAACAGGAAGGAAGAAATAAGAGAGAGAAAGAAAAAGAAGAACACTATGAAATTATTTTTAATCCTTCGGTAAACATGATAGAAAAAGAAGAAGATATTCCATCTGTGAATCTTCGTGAGGTTGTGATTGCCAACCAATTACCTACTTGGGCTGAAACAGGGAAGAATTGTTCCAGTTTGAAACCGAAGTTTGGTGCCAATTCTGCAATCAACAAGAAAATCAGTGTTTTTCGAGGAGATATCGCTATGATTAAAGCTGACGCCGTTGTCAATCCCACGAATGAATTACTTATTCCATTAGGAGGAGCAGATAGAAGTATCCAAGAAGCTGCAGGAGAAGAATTTCGTAAAGATTGTGAGAAAATACGTTCTTTAAAACCAGGACAAGTGAAGATTGCTCCAGGCTATAATCTCCCCGCTGATCATGTATTATTGACGTGTGGTCCCAGAGATGCGAACAAGAAGACTTTGGAGAATTGTTATAACAATTGTTTTGATTTTGTGTTGAAAAATCAGTTTTCAACTGTGGCTTTTCCTTGCATCGCTGCTGGTGCATTTCATTTCCCTAAGGAACCTGCTGCTAGAATTGCATTGTTGAGTACACGAAAATTTTTAGAGGATCATGTGGACAACGTAGACCGTATTGTATTGTGTATTTTCGACAAGGAGAATTGGGATCTCTATCAGCGTCTTTTACCTGTGTATTTTCCCTTGGAAGAAGGAAAAGAAGTGGAAGCTGTTTCTCTGCAATGAAGTTTTTTTTAAAAAAAAAGAGGAAAAAAGAAGACGGTTCTCAAAGGAAGATTTGATGGATTAGGAACATCTGTGAAGTTAGTGACGAATTTTGTTTTGACACTGGCCATGTCATTATGGAATTTGTTTTGGTTTGTTTGTATTTCTAAGTCTTGCCGGCAATAACAATTACAACGAAGATAAGGAGAAAAAGGAGTACTCATATAGACATCATTTTTTTTCAGTCACTTAGAACTGTTGGTTAACTTTGTAGAACACGTTCTTTTTCTTGGTCATCTAATCAACATCTTATTGATACATTATGTTTTGCAGAAGGAAACTAGGGAGATAGACGCAACTATGAATTGATATTTGTATACTATCTATGTTATGATAGTGATGAAGAAGGAATCCTTACGTTTTTTGCATTTTTCAAGATGCATTTTATAACCCAAATGTGGATGTAAAGAAGAATGAAGTTTTTCTTTCCCTGGATTTTTGATTTGATCCTACGATTTGTTATTAGTTATTGGGAATATACCCAGTCAATGTATTCTTTTCAAAGGAATATACACTGTTATAACCTCTTGTGTGATTTTAGTGATCTTTTGGAATGATCAATTTTTCATCGTCTGCAGTGTATATAATAAATTTGTGTATTTCATCATGAAGATGACTTGGGATTTATGTATGACGAAGATTTGTACTTATTTGATATATACTTTTGTATATTTGAAGATTTGACTTGATTCCACATTTTCCTGTGGGTATACGTACTTTTACTTTCATATAAGAAGAAAGAAGTTTCTTTTCTTTTAGCGCATAATTAGTTAGGGATTTAGGAATATGTTTGGTGATAGTCTGTCATGTTGATTTCTTTTGAGGTTTTTAATAGCCAGTGCAGAGGGCTATAACTCTGCCAATACGTCGGTCATTGTGGAACTAAATTCTCCACAATTCGTTTTTCTAAAACCTGAAATCAACATTCTTTTGTGTTGTTTTATCTGTTCTTTCTATGGGTAGCTAGATTAATTTTTCTTCTACCGCGTAATGATTATTTTGATTATAGAGTTACAATTTTATTGGAATTGGAGTTTTTATTTACTATATATAGATATATACGTATGAATTATGGTTTAGTTATTAATTTTGCTTTTTTTCCCCTGATTTTTCGTCAATTTTATTCATTCCATTATTTTATCCAATTATTGTCCCTATTCTCATATCTTACGTGTTTTGGGCAGTCATTGATTGTATTCCCTAAATCTTGTGATGTTACTGCTACATACCTGTCTACCCTACTCCTATAATCTACTTGTACTGTATGAACTTTCCAGTTATGTGATGTGTAAGGACATTGTACCTGTGATTTCCAGATCTACATTTTATGCTTAGTGATGCTGTGTTTACAACATCGACGTTGCTGTGCTTACGTCATTTGGCATTGACTGTTCTGCTATCAACTGTGTTAGTGTGTGAACATTTTTGCTGTACTCATCATTTCTTATCATATGATTCTTTTCAGACTATATTTGCTGCTGTGTTTTTATCATGAAGACTGAATGAAACTACAAAGATGCTTAAGTTTTTTTTTTTAAACAGAAATTCTAAAAAGTGATTTTTTTTTTGTTTGTCTCCGAAATGTTTTCATTCGGGACTTTGATTTCAGGGGGGGGATGTGAAGATATGTGTATTTGGACATATGAAAAAGTTTCTTATTTTGAACAATGGAACATTTTATTTCAAAAGAACATTTCAGTCAAAAGCATCATCATTCGTTTCAAATTAAATCACCTATCGACTTGTTTTTTCTAAGTTCATTTGCCTTTGCTGTCTGCCATTCATTTCTTACGTTGTAAATTTTTCAGTTAATAAAATAACAGATTGCTTCCCCGTCCGCATTCCTATCATCACTTTACCTTGGTTAATCTACGAGCATGCACTTTTTTCATCGAGACACAAATCAAAGTGAATAACCGAGGATATGAACCCGGAAGGAACGCCAGACAAAATGGATTGAAAGACTATTGGAAGGGACAGTCGACATGGAGCGAGGGACGAGATAGAAGGTAGACCGCTAGCTACATTTGAAATTGACGATTGATAGCCTTGCTCTATCTTAGAGAGCACCTTTGATTCAACGACGATGTATTGCTTTTTAAGAAGAAGTTATAAGTTTGTCTAAAGTTGCGGTCTTCGCGAAGTTGGTTACTCAGTCCGGGTTTCCCCGACTCTTAACTTTGGTTACTTGAACGACCAGCCAGCCAAACAGAGGGATGGACGGACGTCGGCCCGTTGGAGGAATCGTGGAGAGGACAACGATCAGACCTGCAAGTAAGTGCGAGTAGATTAACCTATCCCGAAAGTTACTCCCTTCTTGCCCCTTTTCACCCCCTTTAACATCACAGTCTGTTTCTTTTGTACGTGTTGGATTTCATTTAAATGCAACCCAGGTTGGATCCCGTACCTCATATTTTGTTAAGTTCTATATTTACGAAATCCTGGGCGCAACTTGTCGGATCTGACATCCCCAAACACGTCAATTACTCACACATCATCTGAGCTCTCAGACCGACAAGGGGCGACTGCACAGTAAGATATATCCTACATGACCGACTTTAACCCTTACCTTTTCGATGAGATCACGTGACGCACACCTTCTGTCAAAAATTGATTCCAATTACTACTGAGTTATTCACTTTTCTTATAATTTTCTTATTTCACGTAAAACTATTGGTTGGCAACCTTCTGACAATATATCATATGTCAATAGTTACATATTGAATTATTACGAATTGTTGTGTATTATAATCTGTTTTGGTATCTATCTTCATAACTATTTAACATATTTTCACGAAATAAAGCTCAAACTGCAGTGCAGGGACATCTTTCATAGACACCTCAAACGGGAATCTATATGGTTGATATCAAGTACCTTATTCTTTACCATTTTTGGTACTACTTTTGTGTTTTTTTCAAAATAACGCATATTTCACTGCACACCCCTTCCCTGACACACCACTATGTTGCTTGCATATGACAACCGAAGTTAAAATATGTGTATTTTTACGTAACACAAAGAGAAAATACCCTAATTATAGAAAACGTTTATATTTTCCTGAAAACGAAATATTATCTTGTCTTCAGCAACGGTTAATTTTGCTGCACCCTGTATATATATTTCGATGTCAGAACAAAATATGCTGTTTTCACATTCTACACATCAGGATAGACACGAAAGGCACAAATTAGCAGAAAAATTATAAAATGATGAAGGTAGTAAGATATATTCTACATGAACGACTTTAACCCTTACCTTTTCGATGAGATCACGTGACGCACACCTTCTGTCAAAAATTGATTCGAATTACCACTGAGTTATTCACTTTTCTTATAATTTTCTTATTTCACGTAAAACTGTTGGTTGGCAACCTTCTGACAATATATCATATGTCAATATGTACATATTGAATTGTTACTAATTGTTGCGTATTATAATCTGTTTTGGTCTATATCTTCCGAACTATTTAACATATTTTCACGAAATAAAGCTCAAATTGCAGTGCAGGCACATCTTTCATAGAGATCCCAAACCGGGATCCCTATGGTTGATACCAAGTACCTTATTCTCTACCATTTTTGGTACTACTTTTGTGTTTTTTTCAAAATAACGCATATTTCACTGCACACCCCTTCCCTGACACACCACTATGTTGCTTGCATATGACACCCGAAGTTCAAATATGTGTATTTTTACGTAACACAAAGAGAAAATACGCTAATTATAGAAAACGTTTATATTTTCCTGAAAACGAAATATTATCTTGTCTTCTGCAACGGTTAATTTTGCTGCACCCTGTATATATATTTCGATGTCAGAACAAAATATGCTGTTTTCACATTCTACACATCAGGATAGATACGAAAGGCACAAATTAGCAGAAAAATTATAAAATGATGAAGGAGGTAAGATATATCCCACATGAACGACTTTAACCCTTACGTTTTCGATGAAAACACGTGACGCACACCTTCTGTCAAAAATTGATTCCAATTACCACTCAGTTATTCACTTTTCTTATAATTTTCTTATTTCACGTAAAACTGTTGGTTGGCAACCTTCTGACAATATATCATATGTCAATGCTTACATATTGAATTGTTACGAATTGTTGTGTATTATAATCTGTTTTGGTCTATATCTTCCGAACTATTTAACATATTTTCACGAAATAAAGCTCAAACTGCAGAGCAGGCACATCTTTCATAGAGATCCCAAACCGGCATCCCTAAGGTTGATATCAAGTACCTTATTTTTTACAATTTTTGGTACTACTTTTGTGTTTTTTTCAAAATAACGCATATTTCACTGCAAACCCCTCCCCTGACACACCACTATGTTGCTTGCATATGACACCCGAAGTTCAAATGTGTATTTTTACGTAACACAAAGAGAAAATACCCTAATTATAGAAAACGTTTATATTTTCCTGAAAACGAAATATTATCTTGTCTTCTGCAACGGTTAATTTTGCTGCACCCTGTATATATATTTCGATGTCAGAACAAAATATGCTGTTTTCATATTCAACACATCAGGATAGATACGAAAGGCACAAATTAGCTGAAAAATTATAAAATGATGAAGTAAGCAAGATATATAATACATGAAGGACTTTAACCCTTACCTTTTCAATGAGATCACATGACGCGCACCTTCTTTCAAAAATTGATTCGAATTACCACTGAGTTATTCACTTTTCTTATATATTTTTTTATTTCACGTAAAACTGTCGGTTAGCAACCTTCTGACAATATATCATATGTCAATATGTACATATTGAATTGTTACGAATTGTTGTGTATTATAATCTGTTTTGGTCTATATCTTCCGAACTATTTAACATATTTTTACGAAATAAAGCTCAAACTGCAGTGCAGGCACATATTTCATAGAGATCCTAAACCGGGATCCTTATGGTTGATATCAAGTACCTTATTCTTTACCATTTTTGGTACTACTTTTGTGTTTTTATCAAAATAACGCATATTTCACTGCACACCCCTTCCCTGAATCACCACTATGTGGCTTGCATATGACATCCGAAGTTCAAATATGTGTATTTTTACGTAACACAAAGAGAAAATACCCTAATTATAGAAAACGTTTATATTTTCCTGAAAACGAAATATTATCTTGTCTTCTGCAACGGTTAATTTTGCTGCACCCTGTATATATATTTCGATGTCAGAACAAAATATGCTGTTTTCATATTCAACACATCAGGATAGATACGAAAGACACAAATTAGCAGAAAAATTATAAAATGATGAAGTAAGCAAGATATATAATACATGAAGGACTTTAACCCTTACCTTTTCAATGAGATCACATGACGCGCACCTTCTTTCAAAAATTGATTCCAATTACCACTGAGTTATTCACTTTTCTTATATATTTTTTTATTTTACGTAAAACTGTCGGTTAGCAACCTTCTGACAATATATCATATGTCAATATGTACATATTGAATTGTTACGAATTGTTGTGTATTATAATCTGTTTTGGTCTATATCTTCCGAACTATTTAACATATTTTCACGAAATAAAGCTCAAACTGCAGTGCAGGCACATCTTTCATAGAGATCCCAAACCGGGATCCCTATGGTTGATACCAAGTACCTTATTCTTTACCATTTTTGGTACTACTTTTGTGTTTTTATCAAAATAACGCATATTTCACTGCACACTCCTTCCCTGAAACACCACTATGTTGCTTGCATATGACATCCGAAGTTCAAATATGTGTATTTTTACGTAACACAAAGAGAAAATACCCTAATTATAGAAAACGTTTATATTTTCCTGAAAACGAAATATTATCTTGTCTTCTGCATCGGTTAATTTTGCTGCACCCTGTATATATATTTCGATGTCAGAACAAAATATGCTGTTTTCACATTCTACAAATCAGGATAGATACGAAAGGCACAAATAAGCAGAAAAATTATAAAATGATGAAGGTAGTAAGATATATCCTACATGACCGACTTTAACCCTTACCTTTTCGATGAGATCACGTGACGCACACCTTCTGTCAAAAATTGATTCCAATTACTACTGAGTTATTCACTTTTCTTATAATTTTCTTATTTCACGTAAAACTATTGGTTGGCAACCTTCTGACAATATATCATATGTCAATAGTTACATATTGAATTATTACGAATTGTTGTGTATTATAATCTGTTTTGGTATCTATCTTCATAACTATTTAACATATTTTCACGAAATAAAGCTCAAACTGCAGTGCAGGGACATCTTTCATAGACACCTCAAACGGGAATCTATATGGTTGATATCAAGTACCTTATTCTTTACCATTTTTGGTACTACTTTTGTGTTTTTTTCAAAATAACGCATATTTCACTGCACACCCCTTCCCTGACACACCACTATGTTGCTTGCATATGACAACCGAAGTTAAAATATGTGTATTTTTACGTAACACAAAGAGAAAATACCCTAATTATAGAAAACGTTTATATTTTCCTGAAAACGAAATATTATCTTGTCTTCAGCAACGGTTAATTTTGCTGCACCCTGTATATATATTTCGATGTCAGAACAAAATATGCTGTTTTCACATTCTACACATCAGGATAGACACGAAAGGCACAAATTAGCAGAAAAATTATAAAATGATGAAGGTAGTAAGATATATTCTACATGAACGACTTTAACCCTTACCTTTTCGATGAGATCACGTGACGCACACCTTCTGTCAAAAATTGATTCGAATTACCACTGAGTTATTCACTTTTCTTATAATTTTCTTATTTCACGTAAAACTGTTGGTTGGCAACCTTCTAACAATATATCATATGTCAATATGTACATATTGAATTGTTACTAATTGTTGCGTATTATAATCTGTTTTGGTCTATATCTTCCGAACTATTTAACATATTTTCACGAAATAAAGCTCAAATTGCAGTGCAGGCACATCTTTCATAGAGATCCCAAACCGGGATCCCTATGGTTGATATCAAGTACCTTATTCTCTACCATTTTTGGTACTACTTTTGTGTTTTTTTCAAAATAACGCATATTTCACTGCACACCCCTTCCCTGACACACCACTATGTTGCTTGCATATGACACCCGAAGTTCAAATATGTGTATTTTTACGTAACACAAAGAGAAAATACGCTAATTATAGAAAACGTTTATATTTTCCTGAAAACGAAATATTATCTTGTCTTCTGCAACGGTTAATTTTGCTGCACCCTGTATATATATTTCGATGTCAGAACAAAATATGCTGTTTTCACATTCTACACATCAGGATAGATACGAAAGGCACAAATTAGCAGAAAAATTATAAGATGATGAAGGAGGTAAGATATATCCCACATGAACGACTTTAACCCTTACGTTTTCGATGAAAACACGTGACGCACACCTTCTGTCAAAAATTGATTCCAATTACCACTCAGTTATTCACTTTTCTTATAATTTTCTTATTTCACGTAAAACTGTTGGTTGGCAACCTTCTGACAATATATCATATGTCAATACCTACATATTGAATTGTTACGAATTGTTGTGTATTATAATCTGTTTTGGTCTATATCTTCCGAACTATTTAACATATTTTCACGAAATAAAGCTCAAACTGCAGAGCAGGCACATCTTTCATAGAGATCCCGAACCGGCATCCCTAAGGTTGATATCAAGTACCTTATTTTATACAATTTTTGGTACTACTTTTGTGTTTTTTTTTTAAAATAACGCATATTTCACTGCAAACCCCTTCCCTGACACACCACTATGTTGCTTGCATATGACACCCGAAGTTGAAATATGTGTATTTTTACGTAACACAAAGAGAAAATACCCTAATTATAGAAAACGTTTATATTTTCCTGAAAACGAAATATTATCTTTTCTTCTGCAACGGTTAATTTTGCTGCACCCTGTATATATATTTCGATGTCAGAACAAAATATGCTGTTTTCACATTCTACACATCAGGATAGACACGAAAGGCACAAATTAGCGGAAAAATTATAAAATGATGAAGGTAGTAAGATATATTCTACATGAACGACTTTAACCCTTACCTTTTCGATGATATCACGTGACGCACACCTTCTGTCAAAAATTGATTCGAATTACCACTGAGTTATTCACTTTTCTTATAATTTTCTTATTTCACGTAAAACTGTTGGTTGGCAACCTTCTAACAATATATCATATGTCAATATGTACATATTGAATTGTTACTAATTGTTGCGTATTATAATCTGTTTTGGTCTATATCTTCCGAACTATTTAACATATTTTCACGAAATAAAGCTCAAATTGCAGTGCAGGCACATCTTTCATAGAGATCCCAAACCGGGATCCCTATGGTTGATATCAAGTACCTTAGTCTCTACCATTTTTGGTACTACTTTTGTGTTTTTTTCAAAATAACGCATATTTCACTGCACACCCCTTCCCTGACACACCACTATGTTGCTTGCATATGACACCCGAAGTTCAAATATGTGTATTTTTACGTAACACAAAGAGAAAATACGCTAATTATAGAAAACGTTTATATTTTCCTGAAAACGAAATATTATCTTGTCTTCTGCAACGGTTAATTTTGCTGCACCCTGTATATATATTTCGATGTCAGAACAAAATATGCTGTTTTCACATTCTACACATCAGGATAGATACGAAAGGCACAAATTAGCAGAAAAATTATAAGATGATGAAGGAGGTAAGATATATCCCACATGAACGACTTTAACCCTTACGTTTTCGATGAAAACACGTGACGCACACCTTCTGTCAAAAATTGATTCCAATTACCACTCAGTTATTCACTTTTCTTATAATTTTCTTATTTCACGTAAAACTGTTGGTTGGCAACCTTCTGACAATATATCATATGTCAATACCTACATATTGAATTGTTACGAATTGTTGTGTATTATAATCTGTTTTGGTCTATATCTTCCGAACTATTTAACATATTTTCACGAAATAAAGCTCAAACTGCAGAGCAGGCACATCTTTCATAGAGATCCCGAACCGGCATCCCTAAGGTTGATATCAAGTACCTTATTTTATACAATTTTTGGTACTACTTTTGTGTTTTTTTTTTAAAATAACGCATATTTCACTGCAAACCCCTTCCCTGACACACCACTATGTTGCTTGCATATGACACCCGAAGTTGAAATATGTGTATTTTTACGTAACACAAAGAGAAAATACCCTAATTATAGAAAACGTTTATATTTTCCTGAAAACGAAATATTATCTTGTCTTCTGCAACGGTTAATTTTGCTGCACCCTGTATATATATTTCGATGTCAGAACAAAATATGCTGTTTTCACATTCTACACATCAGGATAGACACGAAAGGCACAAATTAGCGGAAAAATTATAAAATGATGAAGGTAGTAAGATATATTCTACATGAACGACTTTAACCCTTACCTTTTCGATGATATCACGTGACGCACACCTTCTGTCAAAAATTGATTCGAATTACCACTGAGTTATTCACTTTTCTTATAATTTTCTTATTTCACGTAAAACTGTTGGTTGGCAACCTTCTGACAATATATCATATGTCAATATGTACATATTGAATTGTTACTAATTGTTGCGTATTATAATCTGTTTTGGTCTATATCTCCCGAACTATTTAACATATTTTCACGAAATAAATCTCAAATTGCAGTGCAGGCACATCTTTCATAGAGATCCCAAACCGGGATCCCTATGGTTGATACCAAGTACCTTATTCTCTACCATTTTTGGTACTACTTTTGTGTTTTTTTCAAAATAACGCATATTTCACTGCACACCCCTTCCCTGACACACCACTATGTTGCTTGCATATGACACCCGAAGTTCAAATATGTGTATTTTTACGTAACACAAAGAGAAAATACGCTAATTATAGAAAACGTTTATATTTTCCTGAAAACGAAATATTATCTTGTCTTCTGCAACGGTTAATTTTGCTGCACCCTGTATATATATTTCGATGTCAGAACAAAATATGCTGTTTTCACATTCTACACATCAGGATAGATACGAAAGGCACAAATTAGCAGAAAAATTATAAAATGATGAAGGAGGTAAGATATATCCCACATGAACGACTTTAACCCTTACGTTTTCGATGAAAACACGTGACGCACACCTTCTGTCAAAAATTGATTCCAATTACCACTCAGTTATTCACGTTTCTTATAATTTTCTTATTTCACGTAAAACTAGTGGTTGGCAACCTTCTGACAATATATCATATGTCAATACTTACATATTGAATTGTTACGAATTGTTGTGTATTATAATCTGTTTTGGTCTATATCTTCCGAACTATTTAACATATTTTCACGAAATAAAGCTCAAACTGCAGAGCAGGCACATGTTTCATAGAGATCCCGAACCGGCATCCCTAAGGTTGATATCAAGTACCTTATTTTTTACAATTTTTGGTACTACTTTTGTGTTTTTTTCAAAATAACGCATATTTCACTGCAAACCCCTCCCCTGACACACCACTATGTTGCTTGCATATGACACCCGAAGTTCAAATATGTGTATTTTTACGTAACACAAAGAGAAAATACCCTAATTATAGAAAACGTTTATATTTTCCTGAAAACGAAATATTATCTTGTCTTCTGCAACGGTTAATTTTGCTGCACCCTGTATATATATTTCGATGTCAGAACAAAATATGCTGTTTTCATATTCAACACATCAGGATAGATACGAAAGGCACAAATTAGCAGAAAAATTATAAAATGATGAAGTAAGCAAGATATATAATACATGAAGGACTTTAACCCTTACCTTTTCAATGAGATAACATGACGCGCACCTTCTTTCAAAAATTGATTCCAATTACCACTGAGTTATTCACTTTTCTTATATATTTTTTTATTTCACGTAAAACTGTCGGTTAGCAACCTTCTGACAATATATCATATGTCAATATGTACATATTGAATTGTTACGAATTGTTGTGTATTATAATCTGTTTTGGTCTATATCTTCCGAACTATTTAACATATTTTTACGAAATAAAACTCAAACTGCAGTGCAGGCACATCTTTCATAGAGATCATAAACCGGAATCCTTATGGTTGATATCAAGTACCTTATTCTTTACCATTTTTGGTACTACTTTTTTATTTTTATCAAAATAACGCATATTTCACTGCACACCCCTTCCCTGAAACACCACTATGTGGCTTGCATATGACATCCGAAGTTCAAATATGTGTATTTTTACGTAACACAAAGAGAAAATACCCTAATTATAGAAAACGTTTATATTTTCCTGAAAACGAAATATTATCTTGTCTTCTGCAACGGTTAATTTTGCTGCACCCTGTATATATATTTCGATGTCAGAACAAAATATGCTGTTTTCACATTCTACACATCAGGATAGATACGAAAGGCATAAATTAGCAGAAAAATTATAAAATGATGAAGGAGGTAAGATATATCCCACATGAACGACTTTAACCCTTACGTTTTCGATGAAAACACGTGACGCACACCTTCTGTCAAAAATTGATTCCAATTACCACTCAGTTATTCACTTTTCTTATAATTTTCTTATTTCACGTAAAACTGTTGGTTGGCAACCTTCTGACAATATATCATATGTCAATACCTACATATTGAATTGTTACGAATTGTTGTGTATTATAATCTGTTTTGGTCTATATCTTCCGAACTATTTAACATATTTTCACGAAATAAAGCTCAAACTGCAGAGCAGGCACATCTTTCATAGAGATCCCGAACCGGCATCCCTAAGGTTGATATCAAGTACCTTATTTTATACAATTTTTGGTACTACTTTTGTGTTTTTTTTTTCAAAATAACGCATATTTCACTGCAAACCCCTTCCCTGACACACCACTATGTTGCTTGCATATGACACCCGAAGTTGAAATATGTGTATTTTTACGTAACACAAAGAGAAAATACCCTAATTATAGAAAACGTTTATATTTTCCTGAAAACGAAATATTATCTTGTCTTCTGCAACGGTTAATTTTGCTGCACCCTGTATATATATTTCGAAGTCAGAACAAAATATGCTGTTTTCATATTCAACACATCAGGATAGATACGAAAGGCACCAATTAGGAGAAAAATTATAAAATGATGAAGTAAGCAAGATATATAATACATGAAGGACTTAACCCTTACCTTTTCAATGAGATCACATGACGCGCACCTTCTTTCAAAAATTGATTCCAATTACCACTGAGTTATTCACTTTTCTTATATATTTTTTTATTTCACGTAAAACTGTCGGTTAGCAACCTTCTGACAATATATCATATGTCAATATGTACATATTGAATTGTTACGAATTGTTGTGTATTATAATCTGTTTTGGTCTATATCTTCCGAACTATTTAACATATTTTCACGAAATCAAGCTCAAACTGCAGTGCAGGCACATCTTTCATAGAGATCCGAAACCGGGATCCCTATGGTTGATATCAAGTACCTTATTCTTTACCATTTTTGGTACTACTTTTGTGTTTTTATCAAAATAACGCATATTTCACTGCACACCCCTTCCCTGAAACACCACTATGTTGCTTGCATATGACATCCGAAGTTCAAATATGTGTATTTTTACGTAACACAAAGAGAAAATACCCTAATTATAGAAAACGTTTATATTTTCCTGAAAACGAAATATTATCTTGTCTTCTGCATCGGTTAATTTTGCTGCACAATGTATATATATTTCGATGTCAGAACAAAATATGCTCTTTTCACATTCTACAAATCAGGATAGATACGAAAGGCACAAATAAGCAGAAAAATTATAAAATGATGAAGGTAGTAAGATATATCCTACATGACCGACTTTAACCCTTACCTTTTCGATGAGATCACGTGACGCACACCTTCTGTCAAAAATTGATTCCAATTACTACTGAGTTATTCACTTTTCTTATAATTTTCTTATTTCACGTAAAACTATTGGTTGGCAACCTTCTGACAATATATCATATGTCAATAGTTACATATTGAATTATTACGAATTGTTGTTTATTATAATCTGTTTTGGTATCTATCTTCATAACTATTTAACATATTTTCACGAAATTCAGCTCAAACTGCAGTGCAGGGACATCTTTCATAGACACCTCAAACCGGAATACCTATGGTTGATATCAAGTACCTTATTCTTTACCATTTTTGGTACTACTTTTGTGTTTTTTTCAAAATAACGCATATTTCACTGCACACCCCTTCCCTGACACACCACTATGTTGCTTGCATATGACAACCGAAGTTAAAATATGTGTATTTTTACGTAACACAAAGAGAAAATACCCTAATTATAGAAAACGTTTATATTTTCCTGAAAACGAAATATTATCTTGTCTTCAGCAACGGTTAATTTTGCTGCACCCTGTATATATATTTCGATGTCAGAACAAAATATGCTGTTTTCACATTCTACACATCAGGATAGACACGAAAGGCACAAATTAGCAGAAAAATTATAAAATGATGAAGGTAGTAAGATATATTCTACATGAACGACTTTAACCCTTACCTTTTCGATGAGATCACGTGACGCACACCTTCTGTCAAGAATTGATTCGAATTACCACTGAGTTATTCACTTTTCTTATAATTTTCTTATTTCACGTAAAACTGTTGGTTGGCAACCTTCTGACAATATATCATATGTCAATATGTACATATTGAATTGTTACTAATTGTTGCGTATTATAATCTGTTTTGGTCTATATCTTCCGAACTATTTAACATATTTTCACGAAATAAAGCTCAAATTGCAGTGCAGGCACATCTTTCATAGAGATCCCAAACCGGGATCCCTATGGTTGATATCAAGTACCTTATTCTCTACCATTTTTGGTACTACTTTTGTGTTTTTTTCAAAATAACGCATATTTCACTGCACACCCCTTCCCTGACACACCACTATGTTGCTTGCATATGACACCCGAAGTTCAAATATGTGTATTTTTACGTAACACAAAGAGAAAATACGCTAATTATAGAAAACGTTTATATTTTCCTGAAAACGAAATATTATCTTGTCTTCTGCAACGGTTAATTTTGCTGCACCCTGTATATATATTTCGATGTCAGAACAAAATATGCTGTTTTCACATTCTACACATCAGGATAGATACGAAAGGCACAAATTAGCAGAAAAATTATAAAATGATGAAGGAGGTAAGATATATCCCACATGAACGACTTTAACCCTTACGCTTTCGATGAAAACACGTGACGCACACCTTCTGTCAAAAATTGATTCCAATTACCACTCAGTTATTCACTTTTATTATAATTTTCTTATTTCACATAAAACTGTTGGTTGGCAACCTTCTGACAATATATCATATGTCAATACCTACATATTGAATTGTTACGAATTGTTGTGTATTATAATCTGTTTTGGTCTATATCTTCCGAACTCTTTAACATATTTTCACGAAATAAAGCTCAAACTGCAGAGCAGGCACATCTTTCATAGAGATCCCGAACCGGCATCCCTAAGGTTGATATCAAGTACCTTATTTTATACAATTTTTGGTACTACTTTTGTGTTTTTTTTCAAAATAACGCATATTTCACTGCAAACCCCTTCCCTGACACACCACTATGTTGCTTGCATATGACACCCGAAGTTCAAATATGTGTATTTTTACGTAACACAAAGAGAAAATACCCTAATTATAGAAAACGTTTATATTTTCCTGAAAACGAAATATTATCTTGTCTTCTGCAACGGTTAATTTTGCAGCACCCTGTATATATATTTCGATGTCAGAACAAAATATGCTGTTTTCATATTCAACACATCAGGATAGATACGAAAGGCACAAATTAGCAGAAAAATTATAAAATGATGAAGTAAGCAAGATATATAATACATGAAGGACTTTAACCCTTACCTTTTCAATGAGATCACATGACGCGCACCTTCTTTCAAAAATTGATTCCAATTACCACTGAGTTATTCACTTTTCTTATATATTTTTTTATTTCACGTAAAACTGTCGGTTAGCAACCTTCTGACAATATATCATATGTCAATATGTACATATTGAATTGTTACGAATTGTTGTGTATTATAATCTGTTTTGGTCTATATCTTCCGAACTATTTAACATATTTTTACGAAATAAAACTCAAACTGCAGTGCAGGCACATCTTTCATAGAGATCATAAACCGGAATCCTTATGGTTGATATCAAGTACCTTATTCTTTACCATTTTTGGTACTACTTTTTTATTTTTATCAAAATAACGCATATTTCACTGCACACCCCTTCCCTGAAACACCACTATGTGGCTTGCATATGACATCCGAAGTTCAAATATGTGTATTTTTACGTAACACAAAGAGAAAATACCCTAATTATAGAAAACGTTTATATTTTCCTGAAAACGAAATATTATCTTGTCTTCTGCAACGGTTAATTTTGCTGCACCCTGTATATATATTTCGATGTCAGAACAAAATATGCTGTTTTCACATTCTACACATCAGGATAGATACGAAAGGCATAAATTAGCAGAAAAATTATAAAATGATGAAGGAGGTAAGATATATCCCACATGAACGACTTTAACCCTTACGTTTTCGATGAAAACACGTGACGCACACCTTCTGTCAAAAATTGATTCCAATTACCACTCAGTTATTCACTTTTCTTATAATTTTCTTATTTCACGTAAAACTGTTGGTTGGCAACCTTCTGACAATATATCATATGTCAATACCTACATATTGAATTGTTACGAATTGTTGTGTATTATAATCTGTTTTGGTCTATATCTTCCGAACTATTTAACATATTTTCACGAAATAAAGCTCAAACTGCAGAGCAGGCACATCTTTCATAGAGATCCCGAACCGGCATCCCTAAGGTTGATATCAAGTACCTTATTTTATACAATTTTTGGTACTACTCTTGTGTTTTTTTTTCAAAATAACGCATATTTCACTGCAAACCCCTTCCCTGACACACCACTATGTTGCTTGCATATGACACCCGAAGTTGAAATATGTGTATTTTTAGGTAACACAAAGAGAAAATACCCTAATTATAGAAAACGTTTATATTTTCCTGAAAACGAAATATTATCTTGTCTTCTGCAACGGTTAATTTTGCTGCACCCTGTATATATATTTCGATGTCAGAACAAAATATGCTGTTTTCATATTCAACACATCAGGATAGATACGAAAGGCACCAATTAGGAGAAAAATTATAAAATGATGAAGTAAGCAAGATATATAATACATGAAGGACTTTAACCCTTACCTTTTCAATGAGATCACATGACGCGCACCTTCTTTCAAAAATTGATTCCAATTACCACTGAGTTATTCACTTTTCTTATATATTTTTTTATTTCACGTAAAACTGTCGGTTAGCAACCTTCTGACAATATATCATATGTCAATATGTACATATTGAATTGTTACGAATTGTTGTGTATTATAATCTGTTTTGGTCTATATCTTCCGAACTATTTAACATATTTTCACGAAATAAAGCTCAAACTGCAGTGCAGGCACATCTTTCATAGAGGTCCGAAACCGGGATCCCTATGGTTGATATCAAGTACCTTATTCTTTACCATTTTTGGTACTACTTTTGTGTTTTTATCAAAATAACGCATATTTCACTGCACACCCCTTCCCTGAAACACCACTATGTTGCTTGCATATGACATCCGAAGTTCAAATATGTGTATTTTTACGTAACACAAAGAGAAAATACCCTAATTATAGAAAACGTTTATATTTTCCTGAAAACGAAATATTATCTTGTCTTCTGCATCGGTTAATTTTGCTGCACAATGTATATATATTTCGATGTCAGAACAAAATATGCTCTTTTCACATTCTACAAATCAGGATAGATACGAAAGGCACAAATAAGCAGAAAAATTATAAAATGATGAAGGTAGTAAGATATATCCTACATGACCGACTTTAACCCTTACCTTTTCGATGAGATCACGTGACGCACACCTTCTGTCAAAAATTGATTCCAATTACTACTGAGTTATTCACTTTTCTTATAATTTTCTTATTTCACGTAAAACTATTGGTTGGCAACCTTCTGACAATATATCATATGTCAATAGTTACATATTGAATTATTACGAATTGTTGTTTATTATAATCTGTTTTGGTATCTATCTTCATAACTATTTAACATATTTTCACGAAATTCAGCTCAAACTGCAGTGCAGGGACATCTTTCATAGACACCTCAAACCGGAATACCTATGGTTGATATCAAGTACCTTATTCTTTACCATTTTTGGTACTACTTTTGTGTTTTTTTCAAAATAACGCATATTTCACTGCACACCCCTTCCCTGACACACCACTATGTTGCTTGCATATGACACCCGAAGTTAAAATATGTGTATTTTTACGTAACACAAAGAGAAAATACCCTAATTATAGAAAACGTTTATATTTTCCTGAAAACGAAATATTATCTTGTCTTCAGCAACGGTTAATTTTGCTGCACCCTGTATATATATTTCGATGTCAGAACAAAATATGCTGTTTTCACATTCTACACATCAGGATAGACACGAAAGGCAAAAATTAGCAGAAAAATTATAAAATGATGAAGGTAGTAAGATATATTCTACATGAACGACTTTAACCCTTACCTTTTCGATGAGATCACGTGACGCACACCTTCTGTCAAGAATTGATTCGAATTACCACTGAGTTATTCACTTTTCTTATAATTTTCTTATTTCACGTAAAACTGTTGGTTGGCAACCTTCTGACAATATATCATATGTCAATATGTACATATTGAATTGTTACTAATTGTTGCGTATTATAATCTGTTTTGGTCTATATCTTCCGAACTATTTAACATATTTTCACGAAATAAAGCTCAAATTGCAGTGCAGGCACATCTTTCATAGAGATCCCAAACCGGGATCCCTATGGTTGATATCAAGTACCTTATTCTCTACCATTTTTGGTACTACTTTTGTGTTTTTTTCAAAATAACGCATATTTCACTGCACACCCCTTCCCTGACACACCACTATGTTGCTTGCATATGACACCCGAAGTTCAAATATGTGTATTTTTACGTAACACAAAGAGAAAATACCCTAATTATAGAAAACGTTTATATTTTCCTGAAAACGAAATATTATCTTGTCTTCTGCAACGGTTAATTTTGCTGCACCCTGTATATATATTTCGATGTCAGAACAAAATATGCTGTTTTCATATTCAACACATCAGGATAGATACGAAAGGCACAAATTAGCAGAAAAATTATAAAATGATGAAGTAAGCAAGATATATAATACATGAAGGACTTTAACCCTTACCTTTTCAATGAGATCACATGACGCGCACCTTCTTTCAAAAATTGATTCCAATTACCACTGAGTTATTCACTTTTCTTATATATTTTTTTATTTCACGTAAAACTGTCGGTTAGCAACCTTCTGACAATATATCATATGTCAATATGTACATATTGAATTGTTACGAATTGTTGTGTATTATAATCTGTTTTGGTCTATATCTTCCGAACTATTTAACATATTTTTACGAAATAAAGCTCAAACTGCAGTGCAGGCACATCTTTCATAGAGATCATAAACCGGAATCCTTATGGTTGATATCAAGTACCTTATTCTTTACCATTTTTGGTACTACTTTTTTATTTTTATCAAAATAACGCATATTTCACTGCACACCTCTTCCCTGAAACACCACTATGTGGCTTGCATATGACATCCGAAGTTCAAATATGTGTATTTTTACGTAACACAAAGAGAAAATACCCTAATTATAGAAAACGTTTATATTTTCCTGAAAACGAAATATTATCTTGTCTTCTGCAACGGTTAATTTTGCTGCACCCTGTATATATATTTCGATGTCAGAACAAAATATGCTGTTTTCACATTCTACACATCAGGATAGATACGAAAGGCATAAATTAGCAGAAAAATTATAAAATGATGAAGGAGGTAAGATATATCCCACATGAACGACTTTAACCCTTACGTTTTCGATGAAAACACGTGACGCACACCTTCTGTCAAAAATTGATTCCAATTACCACTCAGTTATTCACTTTTCTTATAATTTTCTTATTTCACGTAAAACTGTTGGTTGGCAACCTTCTGACAATATATCATATGTCAATACCTACATATTGAATTGTTACGAATTGTTGTGTATTATAATCTGTTTTGGTCTATATCTTCCGAACTATTTAACATATTTTCACGAAATAAAGCTCAAACTCCAGAGCAGGCACATCTTTCATAGAGATCCCGAACCGGCATCCCTAAGGTTGATATCAAGTACCTTATTTTATACAATTTTTGGTACTACTTTTGTGTTTTTTTTTTCAAAATAACGCATATTTCACTGCAAACCCCTTCCCTGACACACCACTATGTTGCTTGCATATGACACCCGAAGTTGAAATATGTGTATTTTTACGTAACACAAAGAGAAAATACCCTAATTATAGAAAACGTTTATATTTTCCTGAAAACGAAATATTATCTTGTCTTCTGCAACGGTTAATTTTGCTGCACCCTGTATATATATTTCGATGTCAGAACAAAATATGCTGTTTTCATATTCAACACATCAGGATAGATACGAAAGGCACCAATTAGGAGAAAAATTATAAAATGATGAAGTAAGCAAGATATATTATACATGAAGGACTTTAACCCTTACCTTTTCAATGAGATCACATGACGCGCACCTTCTTTCAAAAATTGATTCCAATTACCACTGAGTTATTCACTTTTCTTATATATTTTTTTATTTCACGTAAAACTGTCGGTTAGCAACCTTCTGACAATATATCATATGTCAATATGTACATATTGAATTGTTACGAATTGTTGTGTATTATAATCTGTTTTGGTCTATATCTTCCGAACTATTTAACATATTTTCACGAAATAAAACTCAAACTGCAGTGCAGGCACATCTTTCATAGAGATCCGAAACCGGGATCCCTATGGTTGATATCAAGTACCTTATTCTTTACCATTTTTGGTACTACTTTTGTGTTTTTATCAAAATAACGCATATTTCACTGCACACCCCTTCCCTGAAACACCACTATGTTGCTTGCATATGACATCCGAAGTTCAAATATGTGTATTTTTACGTAACACAAAGAGAAAATACCCTAATTATAGAAAACGTTTATATTTTCCTGAAAACGAAATATTATCTTGTCTTCTGCATCGGTTAATTTTGCTGCACAATGTATATATATTTCGATGTCAGAACAAAATATGCTCTTTTCACATTCTACAAATCAGGATAGATACGAAAGGCACAAATAAGCAGAAAAATTATAAAATGATGAAGGTAGTAAGATATATCCTACATGACCGACTTTAACCCTTACCTTTTCGATGAGATCACGTGACGCACACCTTCTGTCAAAAATTGATTCCAATTACTACTGAGTTATTCACTTTTCTTATAATTTTCTTATTTCACGTAAAACTATTGGTTGGCAACCTTCTGACAATATATCAGATGTCAATAGTTACATATTGAATTATTACGAATTGTTGTTTATTATAATCTGTTTTGGTATCTATCTTCATAACTATTTAACATATTTTCACGAAATTCAGCTCAAACTGCAGTGCAGGGACATCTTTCATAGACACCTCAAACCGGAATACCTATGGTTGATATCAAGTACCTTATTCTTTACCATTTTTGGTACTACTTTTGTGTTTTTATCAAAATAACGCATATTTCACTGCACACCCCTTCCCTGAAACACCACTATGTTGCTTGCATATGACATCCGAAGTTCAAATATGTGTATTTTTACGTAACACAAAGAGAAAATACCCTAATTATAGAAAACGTTTATATTTTCCTGAAAACGAAATATTATCTTGTCTTCAGCAACGGTTAATTTTGCTGCACCCTGTATATATATTTCGATGTCAGAACAAAATATGCTGTTTTCACATTCTACACATCAGGATAGACACGAAAGGCAAAAATTAGCAGAAAAATTATAAAATGATGAAGGTAGTAAGATATATTCTACATGAACGACTTTAACCCTTACCTTTTCGATGAGATCACGTGACGCACACCTTCTGTCAAGTATTGATTCGAATTACCACTGAGTTATTCACTTTTCTTATAATTTTCTTATTTCACGTAAAACTGTTGGTTGGCAACCTTCTGACAATATATCATATGTCAATATGTACATATTGAATTGTTACTAATTGTTGCGTATTATAATCTGTTTTGGTCTATATCTTCCGAACTATTTAACATATTTTCACGAAATAAAGCTCAAATTGCAGTGCAGGCACATCTTTCATAGAGATCCCAAACCGGGATCCCTATGGTTGATATCAAGTACCTTATTCTCTACCATTTTTGGTACTACTTTTGTGTTTTTTTCAAAATAACGCATATTTCACTGCACACCCCTTCCCTGACACACCACTATGTTGCTTGCATATGACACCCGAAGTTCAAATATGTGTATTTTTACGTAACACAAAGAGAAAATACGCTAATTATAGAAAACGTTTATATTTTCCTGAAAACGAAATATTATCTTGTCTTCTGCAACGGTTAATTTTGCTGCACCCTGTATATATATTTCGATGTCAGAACAAAATATGCTGTTTTCACATTCTACACATCAGGATAGATACGAAAGGCACAAATTAGCAAAAAAATTATAAAATGATGAAGGAGGTAAGATATATCCCACATGAACGACTTTAACCCTTACGTTTTCGATGAAAACACGTGACGCACACCTTCTGTCAAAAATTGATTCCAATTACCACTCAGTTATTCACTTTTCTTATAATTTTCTTATTTCACATAAAACTGTTGGTTGGCAACCTTCTGACAATATATCATATGTCAATACCTACATATTGAATTGTTACGAATTGTTGTGTATTATAATCTGTTTTGGTCTATATCTTCCGAACTATTTAACATATTTTCACGAAATAAAGCTCAAACTGCAGAGCAGGCACATCTTTCATAGAGATCCCGAACCGGCATCCCTAAGGTTGATATCAAGTACCTTATTTTATACAATTTTTGGTACTACTTTTGTGTTTTTTTTTCAAAATAACGCATATTTCACTGCAAACCCCTTCCCTGACACACCACTATGTTGCTTGCATATGACACCCGAAGTTCAAATATGTGTATTTTTACGTAACACAAAGAGAAAATACCCTAATTATAGAAAACGTTTATATTTTCCTGAAAACGAAATATTATCTTGTCTTCTGCAACGGTTAATTTTGCTGCACCCTGTATATATATTTCGATGTCAGAACAAAATATGCTGTTTTCATATTCAACACATCAGGATAGATACGAAAGGCACAAATTAGCGGAAAAATTATAAAATGATGAAGTAAGCAAGATATATAATACATGAAGGACTTTAACCCTTACCTTTTCAATGAGATCACATGACGCGCACCTTCTTTCAAAAATTGATTCCAATTACCACTGAGTTATTCACTTTTCTTATATATTTTTTTATTTCACGTAAAACTGTCGGTTAGCAACCTTCTGACAATATATCATATGTCAATATGTACATATTGAATTGTTACGAATTGTTGTGTATTATAATCTGTTTTGGTCTATATCTTCCGAACTATTTAACATATTTTCACGAAATAAAGCTCAAACTGCAGTGCAGGCACATCTTTCATAGAGATCCCAAACCGGGATCCCTATGGTTGATATCAAGTACCTTATTCTTTACCATTTTTGGTACTACTTTTGTGTTTTTATCAAAATAACGCATATTTCACTGCACACCCCTTCCCTGAAACACCACTATGTTGCTTGCATATGACATCCGAAGTTCAAATATGTGTATTTTTACGTAACACAAAGAGAAAATACCCTAATTATAGAAAACGTTTATATTTTCCTGAAAACGAAATATTATCTTGTCTTCTGCATCGGTTAATTTTGCTGCACAATGTATATATATTTCGATGTCAGAACAAAATATGCTGTTTTCACATTCTACAAATCAGGATAGATACGAAAGGCACAAATAAGCAGAAAAATTATAAAATGATGAAGGTAGTAAGATATATCCTACATGACCGACTTTAACCCTTACCTTTTCGATGAGATCACGTGACGCACACCTTCTGTCAAAAATTGATTCCAATTACTACTGAGTTATTCACTTTTCTTATAATTTTCTTATTTCACGTAAAACTATTGGTTGGCAACCTTCTGACAATATATCATATGTCAATAGTTACATATTGAATTATTACGAATTGTTGTTTATTATAATCTGTTTTGGTATCTATCTTCATAACTATTTAACATATTTTCACGAAATTCAGCTCAAACTGCAGTGCAGGGACATCTTTCATAGACACCTCAAACCGGAATCCCTATGGTTAATATCAAGTACCTTATTCTTTACCATTTTTGGTACTACTTTTGTGTTTTTTTCAAAATAACGCATATTTCACTGCACACCCCTTCCCTGACACACCACTATGTTGCTTGCATATGACACCCGAAGTTAAAATATGTGTATTTTTACGTAACACAAAGAGAAAATACCCTAATTATAGAAAACGTTTATATTTTCCTGAAAACGAAATATTATCTTGTCTTCAGCAACGGTTAATTTTGCTGCACCCTGTATATATATTTCGATGTCAGAACAAAATATGCTGTTTTCACATTCTACACATCAGGATAGACACGAAAGGCACAAATTAGCAGAAAAATTATAAAATGATGAAGGTAGTAAGATATATTCTACATGAACGACTTTAACCCTTACCTTTTCGATGAGATCACGTGACGCACACCTTCTGTCAAGAATTGATTCGAATTACCACTGAGTTATTCACTTTTCTTATAATTTTCTTATTTCACGTAAAACTGTTGGTTGGCAACCTTCTGACAATATATCATATGTCAATATGTACATATTGAATTGTTACTAATTGTTGCGTATTATAATCTGTTTTGGTCTATATCTTCCGAACTATTTAACATATTTTCACGAAATAAAGCTCAAATTGCAGTGCAGGCACATCTTTCATAGAGATCCCAAACCGGGATCCCTATGGTTGATATCAAGTACCTTATTCTCTACCATTTTTGGTACTACTTTTGTGTTTTTTTCAAAATAACGCATATTTCACTGCACACCCCTTCCCTGACACACCACTATGTTGCTTGCATATGACACCCGAAGTTCAAATATGTGTATTTTTACGTAACACAAAGAGAAAATACGCTAATTATAGAAAACGTTTATATTTTCCTGAAAACGAAATATTATCTTGTCTTCTGCAACGGTTAATTTTGCTGCACCCTGTATATATATTTCGATGTCAGAACAAAATATGCTGTTTTCACATTCTACACATCAGGATAGATACGAAAGGCACAAATTAGCAGAAAAATTATAAAATGATGAAGGAGGTAAGATATATCCCACATGAACGACTTTAACCCTTACGTTTTCGATGAAAACACGTGACGCACACCTTCTGTCAAAAATTGATTCCAATTACCACTCAGTTATTCACTTTTCTTATAATTTTCTTATTTCACATAAAACTGTTGGTTGGCAACCTTCTGACAATATATCATATGTCAATACCTACATATTGAATTGTTACGAATTGTTGTGTATTATAATCTGTTTTGGTCTATATCTTCCGAACTATTTAACATATTTTCACGAAATAAAGCTCAAACTGCAGAGCATGCACATCTTTCATAGAGATCCCGAACCGGCATCCCTAAGGTTGATATCAAGTACCTTATTTTATACAATTTTTGGTAATACTTTTGTGTTTTTTTTTCAAAATAACTCATATTTCACTGCAAACCCCTTCCCTGACACACCACTATGTTGCTTGCATATGACACCCGAAGTTCAAATATGTGTATTTTTACGTAACACAAAGAGAAAATACCCTAATTATAGAAAACGTTTATATTTTCCTGAAAACGAAATATTATCTTGTCTTCTGCATCGGTTAATTTTGCTGCACCCTGTATATATATTTCGATGTCAGAACAAAATATGCTGTTTTCATATTCAACACATCAGGATAGATACGAAAGGCACAAATTAGCAGAAAAATTATAAAATGATGAAGGAGGTAAGATATATCCCACATGAACGACTTTAACCCTTACCTTTTCAATGAGATCACATGACGCGCACCTTCTTTCAAAAATTGATTCCAATTACCACTGAGTTATTCACTTTTCTTATATATTTTTTTATTTCACGTAAAACTGTCGGTTAGCAACCTTCTGACAATATATCATATGTCAATATGTACATATTGAATTGTTACGAATTGTTGTGTATTATAATCTGTTTTGGTCTATATCTTCCGAACTATTTAACATATTTTCACGAAATAAAGCTCAAACTGCAGTGCAGGCACATCTTTCATAGAGATCCCAAACCGGGATCCCTATGGTTGATATCAAGTACCTTATTCTTTACCATTTTTGGTACTACTTTTGTGTTTTTATCAAAATAACGCATATTTCACTGCACACCCCTTCCCTGACACACCACTATGTTGCTTGCTTATGACATCCGAAGTTCAAATATGTGTATTTTTACGTAACACAAAGAGAAAATACCCTAATTATAGAAAACGTTTATATTTTCCTGAAAACGAAATATTATCTTGTCTTCTGCATCGGTTAATTTTGCTGCACCCTGTATATATATTTCGATATCAGAACAAAATATGCTGTTTTCACATTCTACAAATCAGGATAGATACGAAAGGCACAAATAAGCAGAAAAATTATAAAATGATGATGGTAGTAAGATATATCCTACATGACCGACTTTAACCCTTACCTTTTCGATGAGATCACGTGACGCACACCTTCTGTCAAAAATTGATTCCAATTACCACTGAGTTATTCACTTTTCTTATAATTTTCTTATTTCACGTAAAACTATTGGTTGGCAACCTGCTGACAATATATCATATGTCAATAGTTACATATTGAATTATTACGAATTGTTGTGTATTATAATCTGTTTTGGTATCTACCTTCATAACTATTTAACATATTTTCACGAAATTCAGCTCAAACTGCAGTGCAGGGACATCTTTCATAGACACCTCAAAACGGAATCCCTGTGGTTGATATCAAGTACCTTATTCCTTACCATTTTTGGTACTACTTTTGTGTTTTTTTCAAAATAACGCATATTTCACTGCACACCCCTTCCCTGACACAACACTATGTTGCTTGCATATGACACCCGAAGTTAAAATATGTGTATTTTTACGTAACACAAAGAGAAAATACGCTAATTATAGAAAACGTTTATATTTTCCTGAAAACGAAATATTATCTTGTCTTCAGCAACGGTTAATTTTGCTGCACCCTGTATATATATTTCGATGTCAGAACAAAATATGCTGTTTTCACATTCTACACATCAGGATAGACACGAAAGGCACAAATTAGCAGAAAAATTATAAAATGATGAAGGTAGTAAGATATATTCTACATGAACGACTTTAACCCTTACCTTTTCGATGAGATCACGTGACGCACACCTTCTGTCAAAAATTGATTCGAATTACCACTAAGTTATTCACTTTTCTTATAATTTTCTTATTTCACGTAAAACTGTTGGTTGGCAACCTTCTGACAATATATCATATGTCAATATGTACATATTGAAATGTTACTAATTGTTGCGTATTATAATCTGTTTTGGTCTATATCTTCCGAACTATTTAACATATTTTCACGAAATAAAGCTCAAATTGCAGTGCAGGCACATCTTTCATAGAGATCCCAAACCGGGATCCCTATGGTTGATACCAAGTACCTTATTCTCTATCATTTTTGGTACTACTTTTGTGTTTTTTTCAAAATAACGCATATTTCACTGCACACCCCTTCCCTGACACACCACTATGTTGCTTGCATATGACACCCGAAGTTCAAATATGTGTATTTTTACGTAACACAAAGAGAAAATACGCTAATTATAGAAAACGTTTATATTTTCCTGAAAACGAAATATTATCTTGTCTTCTGCAACGGTTAATTTTGCTGCACCCTGTATATATATTTTGATGTCAGAACAAAATATGCTGTTTTCATATTCAACACATCAGGATAGATACGAAAGGCACAAATTAGCAGAAAAATTATAAAATGATGAAGTAAGCAAGATATATAATACATGAAGGACTTTAACCCTTACCTTTTCAATGAGATCACATGACGCGCACCTTCTTTCAAAAATTGATTCCAATTACCACTGAGTTATTCACTTTTCTTATATATTTTTTTATTTCACGTAAAACTGTCGGTTAGCAACCTTCTGACAATATATCATATGTCAATATGTACATATTGAATTGTTACGAATTGTTGTGTATTATAATCTGTTTTGGTCTATATCTTCCGAACTATTTAACATATTTTTACGAAATAAAGCTCAAACTGCAGTGCAGGCACATCTTTCATACAGATCCCAAACCGGGATCCTTATGGTTGATATCAAGTACCTTATTCTTTACCATTTTTGGTACTACTTTTGTGTTTTTATCAAAATAACGCATATTTCACTGCACACCCCTTCCCTGAAACACCACTATGTGGCTTGCATATGACATCCGAAGTTCAAATATGTGTATTTTTACGTAACACAAAGAGAAAATACCCTAATTATAGAAAACGTTTATATTTTCCTGAAAACGAAATATTATCTTGTCTTCTGCAACGGTTAATTTTGCTGCACCCTGTATATATATTTCGATGTCAGAACAAAATATGCTGTTTTCATATTCAACACATCAGGATAGATACGAAAGGCACAAATTAGCAGAAAAATTATAAAATGATGAAGTAAGCAAGATATATAATACATGAAGGACTTTAACCCTTACCTTTTCAATGAGATCACATGACGCGCACCTTCTTTCAAAAATTGATTCCAATTACCACTGAGTTATTCACTTTTCTTATATATTTTTTTATTTCACGTAAAACTGTCGGTTAGCAACCTTCTGACAATATATCATATGTCAATATGTACATATTGAATTGTTACGAATTGTTGTGTATTATAATCTGTTTTGGTCTATATCTTCCGAACTATTTAACATATTTTTACGAAATAAAGCTCAAACTGCAGTGCAGGCACATATTTCATAGAGATCCCAAACCGGGATCCTTATGGTTGATATCAAGTACCTTATTCTTTACCATTTTTGTACTACTTTTGTGTTTTTATCAAAATAACGCATATTTCACTGCACACCCCTTCCCTGAAACACCACTATGTGGCTTGCATATGACATCCGAAGTTCAAATATGTGTATTTTTACGTAACACAAAGAGAAAATACCCTAATTATAGAAAACGTTTATATTTTCCTGAAAACGAAATATTATCTTGTCTTCTGCAACGGTTAATTTTGCTGCACCCTGTATATATATTTCGATGTCAGAACAAAATATGCTGTTTTCATATTCAACACATCAGGATAGATACGAAAGGCACAAATTAGCAGAAAAATTATAAAATGATGAAGTAAGCAAGATATATAATACATGAAGGACTTTAACCCTTACCTTTTCAATGAGATCACATGACGCGCACCTTCTTTCAAAAATTGATTCCAATTACCACTGAGTTATTCACTTTTCTTATATATTTTTTTATTTCACGTAAAACTGTCGGTTAGCAACCTTCTGACAATATATCATATGTCAATATGTACATATTGAATTGTTACGAATTGTTGTGTATTATAATCTGTTTTGGTCTATATCTTCCGAACTATTTAACATATTTTCACGAAATAAAGCTCAAACTGCAGTGCAGGCACATCTTTCATAGAGATCCCAAACCGGGATCCCTATGGTTGATATCAAGTACCTTATTCTTTACCATTTTTGGTACTACTTTTGTGTTTTTATCAAAATAACGCATATTTCACTGCACACCCCTTCCCTGAAACACCACTATGTTGCTTGCATATGACATCCGAAGTTCAAATATGTGTATTTTTACGTAACACAAAGAGAAAATACCCTAATTATAGAAAACGTTTATATTTTCCTGAAAACGAAATATTATCTTGTCTTCTGCATCGGTTAATTTTGCTGCACCCTGTATATATATTTCGATGTCAGAACAAAATATGCTGTTTTCACATTCTACAAATCAGGATAGATACGAAAGGCACAAATAAGCAGAAAAATTATAAAATGATGAAGGTAGTAAGATATATCCTACATGACCGACTTTAACCCTTACCTTTTCGATGAGATCACGTGACGCACACCTTCTGTCAAAAATTGATTCCAATTACTACTGAGTTATTCACTTTTCTTATAATTTTCTTATTTCACGTAAAACTATTGGTTGGCAACCTTCTGACAATATATCATATGTCAATAGTTACATATTGAATTATTACGAATTGTTGTGTATTATAATCTGTTTTGGTATCTATCTTCATAACTATTTAACATATTTTCACGAAATTCAGCTCAAACTGCAGTGCAGGGACATCTTTCATAGACACCTCAAACGGGAATCCCTATGGTTGATATCAAGTACCTTGTTCTTTACCATTTTTGGTACTACTTTTGTGTTTTTTTCAAAATAACGCATATTTCACTGCACACCCCTTCCCTGACACACCACTATGTTGCTTGCATATGACAACCGAAGTTAAAATATGTGTATTTTTACGTAACACAAAGAGAAAATACCCTAATTATAGAAAACGTTTATATTTTCCTGAAAACGAAATATTATCTTGTCATCAGCGACGGTTAATTTTGCTGCACCCTGTATATATATTTCGATGTCAGAACAAAATATGCTGTTTTCACATTCTACACATCAGGATAGACACGAAAGGCACAAATTAGCAGAAAAATTATAAAATGATGAAGGTAGTAAGATATATTCTACATGAACGACTTTAACCCTTACCTTTTCGATGAGATCACGTGACGCACACCTTCTGTCAAAAATTGATTCGAATTACCACTGAGTTATTCACTTTTCTTATAATTTTCTTATTTCACGTAAAACTGTTGGTTGGCAACCTTCTGACAATATATCATATGTCAATATGTACATATTGAATTGTTACTAATTGTTGCGTATTATAATCTGTTTTGGTCTATATCTTCCGAACTATTTAACATATTTTCACGAAATAAAGCTCAAATTGCAGTGCAGGCACATCTTTCATAGAGATCCCAAACTGGGATCCCTATGGTTGATATCAAGTACCTTATTCTCTACCATTTTTGGTACTACTTTTGTGTTTTTTTCAAAATAACGCATATTTCACTGCACACCCCTTCCCTGACACACCACTATGTTGCTTGCATATGACACCCGAAGTTCAAATATGTGTATTTTTACGTAACACAAAGAGAAAATACGCTAATTATAGAAAACGTTTATATTTTCCTGAAAACGAAATATTATCTTGTCTTCTGCAACGGTTAATTTTGCTGCACCCTGTATATATATTTCGATGTCAGAACAAAATATGCTGTTTTCACATTCTACACATCAGGATAGATACGAAAGGCACAAATTAGCAGAAAAATTATAAAATGATGAAGGAGGTAAGATATATCCCACATGAACGACTTTAACCCTTACGTTTTCGATGAAAACACGTGACGCACACCTTCTGTCAAAAATTGATTCCAATTACCACTCAGTTATTCACTTTTCTTATAATTTTCTTATTTCACGTAAAACTGTTGGTTGGCAACCTTCTGACAATATATCATATGTCAATACCTACATATTGAATTGTTACGAATTGTTGTGTATTATAATCTGTTTTGGTCTATATCTTCCGAACTATTTAACATATTTTCACGAAATAAAGCTCAAACTGCAGAGCAGGCACATCTTTCATAGAGATCCCGAACCGGCATCCCTAAGGTTGATATCAAGTACCTTATTTTATACAATTTTTGGTACTACTTTTGTGTTTTTTTTTTAAAATAACGCATATTTCACTGCAAACCCCTTCCCTGACACACCACTATGTTGCTTGCATATGACACCCGAAGTTCAAATATGTGTATTTTTACGTAACACAAAGAGAAAATACCCTAATTATAGAAAACGTTTATATTTTCCTGAAAACGAAATATTATCTTGTCTTCTGCAACGGTTAATTTTGCTGCACCCTGTATATATATTTCGATGTCAGAACAAAATATGCTGTTTTCATATTCAACACATCAGGATAGATACGAAAGGCACAAATTAGCAGAAAAATTATAAAATGATGAAGTAAGCAAGATATATAATACATGAAGGACTTTAACCCTTACCTTTTCAATGAGATCACATGACGCGCACCTTCTTTCAAAAATTGATTCCAATTACCACTGAGTTATTCACTTTTCTTATATATTTTTTTTATTTCACGTAAAACTGTCGGTTAGCAACCTTCTGACAATATATCATATGTCAATATGTACATATTGAATTGTTACGAATTGTTGTGTATTATAATCAGTTTTGGTCTATATCTTCCGAACTATTTAACATATTTTCACGAAATAAAGCTCAAACTGCAGTGCAGGCACATCTTTCATAGAGATCCCAAACCGGCATCCCTAAGGTTGATATCAAGTACCTTATTCTTTACCATTTTTGGTACTACTTTTGTGTTTTTATCAAAATAACGCATATTTCACTGCACACCCCTTCCCTGAAACACCACTATGTTGCTTGCATATGACATCCGAAGTTCAAATATGTGTATTTTTACGTAACACAAAGAGAAAATACCCTAATTATAGAAAACGTTTATATTTTCCTGAAAACGAAATATTATCTTGTCTTCTGCATCGGTTAATTTTGCTGCACCCTGTATATATATTTCGATGTCAGAACAAAATATGCTGTTTTCACATTCTACAAATCAGGATAGATACGAAAGGCACAAATAAGCAGAAAAATTATAAAATGATGAAGGTAGTAAGATATATCCTACATGACCGACTTTAACCCTTACCTTTTCGATGAGATCACGTGACGCACACCTTCTGTCAAAAATTGATTCCAATTACTACTGAGTTATTCACTTTTCTTATAATTTTCTTATTTCACGTAAAACTATTGGTTGGCAACCTTCTGACAATATATCATATGTCAATAGTTACATATTGAATTATTACGAATTGTTGTGTATTATAATCTGTTTTGGTATCTATCTTCATAACTATTTAACATATTTTCACGAAATTCAGCTCAAACTGCAGTGCAGGGACATCTTTCATAGACACCTCAAACGGGAATCCCTATGGTTGATATCAAGTACCTTGTTCTTTACCATTTTTGGTACTACTTTTGTGTTTTTTTCAAAATAACGCATATTTCACTGCACACCCCTTCCCTGACACACCACTATGTTGCTTGCATATGACAACCGAAGTTAAAATATGTGTATTTTTACGTAACACAAAGAGAAAATACCCTAATTATAGAAAACGTTTATATTTTCCTGAAAACGAAATATTATCTTGTCATCAGCGACGGTTAATTTTGCTGCACCCTGTATATATATTTCGATGTCAGAACAAAATATGCTGTTTTCACATTCTACACATCAGGATAGACACGAAAGGCACAAATTAGCAGAAAAATTATAAAATGATGAAGGTAGTAAGATATATTCTACATGAACGACTTTAACCCTTACCTTTTCGATGAGATCACGTGACGCACACCTTCTGTCAAAAATTGATTCGAATTACCACTGAGTTATTCACTTTTCTTATAATTTTCTTATTTCACGTAAAACTGTTGGTTGGCAACCTTCTGACAATATATCATATGTCAATATGTACATATTGAATTGTTACTAATTGTTGCGTATTATAATCTGTTTTGGTCTATATCTTCCGAACTATTTAACATATTTTCACGAAATAAAGCTCAAATTGCAGTGCAGGCACATCTTTCATAGAGATCCCAAACTGGGATCCCTATGGTTGATATCAAGTACCTTATTCTCTACCATTTTTGGTACTACTTTTGTGTTTTTTTCAAAATAACGCATATTTCACTGCACACCCCTTCCCTGACACACCACTATGTTGCTTGCATATGACACCCGAAGTTCAAATATGTGTATTTTTACGTAACACAAAGAGAAAATACGCTAATTATAGAAAACGTTTATATTTTCCTGAAAACGAAATATTATCTTGTCTTCTGCAACGGTTAATTTTGCTGCACCCTGTATATATATTTCGATGTCAGAACAAAATATGCTGTTTTCACATTCTACACATCAGGATAGATACGAAAGGCACAAATTAGCAGAAAAATTATAAAATGATGAAGGAGGTAAGATATATCCCACATGAACGACTTTAACCCTTACGTTTTCGATGAAAACACGTGACGCACACCTTCTGTCAAAAATTGATTCCAATTACCACTCAGTTATTCACTTTTCTTATAATTTTCTTATTTCACGTAAAACTGTTGGTTGGCAACCTTCTGACAATATATCATATGTCAATACCTACATATTGAATTGTTACGAATTGTTGTGTATTATAATCTGTTTTGGTCTATATCTTCCGAACTATTTAACATATTTTCACGAAATAAAGCTCAAACTGCAGAGCAGGCACATCTTTCATAGAGATCCCGAACCGGCATCCCTAAGGTTGATATCAAGTACCTTATTTTATACAATTTTTGGTACTACTTTTGTGTTTTTTTTTTAAAATAACGCATATTTCACTGCAAACCCCTTCCCTGACACACCACTATGTTGCTTGCATATGACACCCGAAGTTCAAATATGTGTATTTTTACGTAACACAAAGAGAAAATACCCTAATTATAGAAAACGTTTATATTTTCCTGAAAACGAAATATTATCTTGTCTTCTGCAACGGTTAATTTTGCTGCACCCTGTATATATATTTCGATGTCAGAACAAAATATGCTGTTTTCATATTCAACACATCAGGATAGATACGAAAGGCACAAATTAGCAGAAAAATTATAAAATGATGAAGTAAGCAAGATATATAATACATGAAGGACTTTAACCCTTACCTTTTCAATGAGATCACATGACGCGCACCTTCTTTCAAAAATTGATTCCAATTACCACTGAGTTATTCACTTTTCTTATATATTTTTTTTATTTCACGTAAAACTGTCGGTTAGCAACCTTCTGACAATATATCATATGTCAATATGTACATATTGAATTGTTACGAATTGTTGTGTATTATAATCAGTTTTGGTCTATATCTTCCGAACTATTTAACATATTTTCACGAAATAAAGCTCAAACTGCAGTGCAGGCACATCTTTCATAGAGATCCCAAACCGGCATCCCTAAGGTTGATATCAAGTACCTTATTCTTTACCATTTTTGGTACTACTTTTGTGTTTTTATCAAAATAACGCATATTTCACTGCACACCCCTTCCCTGAAACACCACTATGTTGCTTGCATATGACATCCGAAGTTCAAATATGTGTATTTTTACGTAACACAAAGAGAAAATACCCTAATTATAGAAAACGTTTATATTTTCCTGAAAACGAAATATTATCTTGTCTTCTGCATCGGTTAATTTTGCTGCACCCTGTATATATATTTCGATGTCAGAACAAAATATGCTGTTTTCACATTCTACAAATCAGGATAGATACGAAAGGCACAAATAAGCAGAAAAATTATAAAATGATGAAGGTAGTAAGATATATCCTACATGACCGACTTTAACCCTTACCTTTTCGATGAGATCACGTGACGCACACCTTCTGTCAAAAATTGATTCCAATTACTACTGAGTTATTCACTTTTCTTATAATTTTCTTATTTCACGTAAAACTATTGGTTGGCAACCTTCTGACAATATATCATATGTCAATAGTTACATATTGAATTATTACGAATTGTTGTGTATTATAATCTGTTTTGGTATCTATCTTCATAACTATTTAACATATTTTCACGAAATTCAGCTCAAACTGCAGTGCAGGGACATCTTTCATAGACACCTCAAACGGGAATCCCTATGGTTGATATCAAGTACCTTGTTCTTTACCATTTTTGGTACTACTTTTGTGTTTTTTTCAAAATAACGCATATTTCACTGCACACCCCTTCCCTGACACACCACTATGTTGCTTGCATATGACAACCGAAGTTAAAATATGTGTATTTTTACGTAACACAAAGAGAAAATACCCTAATTATAGAAAACGTTTATATTTTCCTGAAAACGAAATATTATCTTGTCATCAGCGACGGTTAATTTTGCTGCACCCTGTATATATATTTCGATGTCAGAACAAAATATGCTGTTTTCACATTCTACACATCAGGATAGACACGAAAGGCACAAATTAGCAGAAAAATTATAAAATGATGAAGGTAGTAAGATATATTCTACATGAACGACTTTAACCCTTACCTTTTCGATGAGATCACGTGACGCACACCTTCTGTCAAAAATTGAATCGAATTACCACTGAGTTATTCACTTTTCTTATAATTTTCTTATTTCACGTAAAACTGTTGGTTGGCAACCTTCTGACAATATATCATATGTCAATATGTACATATTGAATTGTTACTAATTGTTGCGTATTATAATCTGTTTTGGTCTATATCTTCCGAACTATTTAACATATTTTCACGAAATAAAGCTCAAATTGCAGTGCAGGCACATCTTTCATAGAGATCCCAAACCGGGATCCCTATGGTTGACATCAAGTACCTTATTCTCTACCATTTTTGGTACTACTTTTGTGTTTTTTTCAAAATAACGCATATTTCACTGCACACCCCTTCCCTGACACACCACTATGTTGCTTGCATATGACACCCGAAGTTCAAATATGTGTATTTTTACGTAACACAAAGAGAAAATACGCTAATTATAGAAAACGTTTATATTTTCCTGAAAACGAAATATTATCTTGTCTTCTGCAACGGTTAATTTTGCTGCACCCTGTATATATATTTCGATGTCAGAACAAAATATGCTGTTTTCACATTCTACACATCAGGATAGATACGAAAGGCACAAATTAGCAGAAAAATTATAAAATGATGAAGGAGGTAAGATATATCCCACATGAACGACTTTAACCCTTACGTTTTCGATGAAAACACGTGACGCACACCTTCTGTCAAAAATTGATTCCAATTACCACTCAGTTATTCACTTTTCTTATAATTTTCTTATTTCACGTAAAACTGTTGGTTGGCAACCTTCTGACAATATATCATATGTCAATACCTACATATTGAATTGTTACGAATTGTTGTGTATTATAATCTGTTTTGGTCTATATCTTCCGAACTATTTAACATATTTTCACGAAATAAAGCTCAAACTGCAGAGCAGGCACATCTTTCATAGAGATCCCGAACCGGCATCCCTAAGGTTGATATCAAGTACCTTATTTTATACAATTTTTGGTACTACTTTTGTGTTTTTTTTTTAAAATAACGCATATTTCACTGCAAACCCCTTCCCTGACACACCACTATGTTGCTTGCATATGACACCCGAAGTTCAAATATGTGTATTTTTACGTAACACAAAGAGAAAATACCCTAATTATAGAAAACGTTTATATTTTCCTGAAAACGAAATATTATCTTGTCTTCTGCAACGGTTAATTTTGCTGCACCCTGTATATATATTTCGATGTCAGAACAAAATATGCTGTTTTCATATTCAACACATCAGGATAGATACGAAAGGCACAAATTAGCAGAAAAATTATAAAATGATGAAGTAAGCAAGATATATAATACATGAAGGACTTTAACCCTTACCTTTTCAATGAGATCACATGACGCGCACCTTCTTTCAAAAATTGATTCCAATTACCACTGAGTTATTCACTTTTCTTATATATTTTTTTATTTCACGTAAAACTGTCGGTTAGCAACCTTCTGACAATATATCATATGTCAATATGTACATATTGAATTGTTACGAATTGTTGTGTATTATAATCTGTTTTGGTCTATATCTTCCGAACTATTTAACATATTTTCACGAAATAAAGCTCAAACTGCAGTGCAGGCACAGCTTTCATAGAGATCCCAAACGGGGATCCCTATGGTTGATATCAAGTACCTTATTCTTTACCATTTTTGGTACTACTTTTGTGTTTTTATCAAAATAACGCATATTTCACTGCACACCCCTTCCCTGAAAAACCACTATGTTGCTTGCATATGAAATCCGAAGTTCAAATATGTGTATTTTTACGTAACACAAAGAGAAAATACCCTAATTATAGAAAACGTTTATATTTTCCTGAAAACGAAATATTATCTTGTCTTCTGCATCGGTTAATTTCGCTGCACAATGTATATATATTTCGATGTCAGAACAAAATATGCTGTTTTCACATTCTACAAATCAGGATAGATACGAAAGGCACAAATAAGCAGAAAAATTATAAAATGATGAAGGTAGTAAGATATATCCTACATGACCGACTTTAACCCTTACCTTTTCGATGAGATCACGTGACGCACACCTTCTGTCAAAAATTGATTCCAATTACCACTGAGTTATTCACTTTTCTTATAATTTTCTTATTTCACGTAAAACTATTGGTTGGCAACCTTTTGACAATATATCATATGTCAATAGTTACATATTGAATTATTACGAATTGTTGTGTATTATAATCTGTTTTGGTATCTATCTTCATAACTATTTAACATATTTTCACGAAATTCAGCTCAAACTGCAGTGCAGGGACATCTTTCATAGACACCTCAAACCGGAATCCCTATGGTTGATATCAAGTACCTTATTCTTTACCATTTTTGGTACTACTTTTGTGTTTTTTTCAAAATAACGCATATTTCACTGCACACCTCTTCCCTGACACAACACTATGTTGCTTGCATATGACACCCGAAGTTAAAATATGTGTATTTTTACGTAACACAAAGAGAAAATACCCTAATTATAGAAAACGTTTATATTTTCCTGAAAACGAAATATTATCTTGTCTTCAGCAACGGTTAATTTTGCTGCACCCTGTATATATATTTCGATGTCAGAACAAAATATGCTGTTTTCACATTCTACACATCAGGATAGACACGAAAGGCACAAATTAGCAGAAAAATTATAAAATGATGAAGGTAGTAAGATATATTCTACATGAACGACTTTAACCCTTACCTTTTCGATGAGATCACGTGACGCACACCTTCTGTCAAAAATTGATTCGAATTACCACTGAGTTATTCACTTTTCTTATAATTTTCTTATTTCACGTAAAACTGTTGGTTGGCAACCTTCTGACAATATATCATATGTCAATATGTACATATTGAATTGTTACTAATTGTTGCGTATTATAATCTGTTTTGGTCTATATCTTCCGAACTATTTAACATATTTTCACGAAATAAAGCTCAAATTGCAGTGCAGGCACATCTTTCATAGAGATCCCAAACCGGGATCCCTATGGTTGATACCAAGTACCTTATTCTCTACCATTTTTGGTACTACTTTTGTGTTTTTTTCAAAATAACGCATATTTCACTGCACACCCCTTCCCTGACACACCACTATGTTGCTTGCATATGACACCCGAAGTTCAAATATGTGTATTTTTACGTAACACAAAGAGAAAATACCCTAATTATAGAAAACGTTTATATTTTCCTGAAAACGAAATATTATCTTGTCTTCAGCAACGGTTAATTTTGCTGCACCCTGTATATATATTTCGATGTCAGAACAAAATATGCTGTTTTCACATTCTACACATCAGGATAGATACGAAAGGCACAAATTAGCAGAAAAATTATAAAATGATGAAGGAGGTAAGATATATCCCACATGAACGACTTTAACCCTTACTTTTTCGATGAAAACACGTGACACACACCTTCTGTCAAAAATTGATTCCAATTACCACTCAGTTATTCACTTTTCTTATAATTTTCTTATTTCACGTAAAACTGTTGGTTGGCAACCTTCTGACAATATATCATATGTCAATACTTACATATTGAATTGTTACGAATTGTTGTGTATTATAATCTGTTTTGGTCTATATCTTCCGAACTATTTAACATATTTTCACGAAATAAAGCTCAAACTGCAGAGCAGGCACATGTTTCATAGAGATCCCGAACCGGCATCCCTAAGGTTGATATCAAGTACCTTATTTTTTACAATTTTTGGTACTACTTTTGTGTTTTTTTCAAAATAACGCATATTTCACTGCAAACCCCTCCCCTGACACACCACTATGTTGCTTGCATATGACACCCGAAGTTCAAATATGTGTATTTTTACGTAACACAAAGAGAAAATACCCTAATTATAGAAAACGTTTATATTTTCCTGAAAACGAAATATTATCTTGTCTTCTGCAACGGTTAATTTTGCTGCACCCTGTATATATATTTCGATGTCAGAACAAAATATGCTGTTTTCATATTCAACACATCAGGATAGATACGAAAGGCACAAATTAGCAGAAAAATTATAAAATGATGAAGTAAGCAAGATATATAATACATGAAGGACTTTAACCCTTACCTTTTCAATGAGATCACATGACGCGCACCTTCTTTCAAAAATTGATTCCAATTACCACTGAGTTATTCACTTTTCTTATATATTTTTTTATTTCACGTAAAACTGTCGGTTAGCAACCTTCTGACAATATATCATATGTCAATATGTACATATTGAATTGTTACGAATTGTTGTGTATTATAATCTGTTTTGGTCTATATCTTCCGAACTATTTAACATATTTTTACGAAATAAAGCTCAAACTGCAGTGCAGGCACATCTTTCATAGAGATCCCAAACCGGGATCCTTATGGTTGATATCAAGTACCTTATTCTTTACCATTTTTGGTAGTACTTTTGTGTTTTTATCAAAATAAAGCATATTTCACTGCACACCCCTTCCCTGAAACACCACTATGTGGCTTGCATATGACATCCGAAGTTCAAATATGTGTATTTTTACGTAACACAAAGAGAAAATACCCTAATTATAGAAAACGTTTATATTTTCCTGAAAACGAAATATTATCTTGTCTTCTGCAACGGTTAATTTTGCTGCACCCTGTATATATATTTCGATGTCAGAACAAAATATGCTGTTTTCACATTCTACACATCAGGATAGATACGAAAGGCACAAATTAGCAGAAAAATTATAAAATGATGAAGGAGGTAAGATATATCCCACATGAACGACTTTAACCCTTACGTTTTCGATGAAAACACGTGACGCACACCTTCTGTCAAAAATTGATTCCAATTACCTCTCAGTTATTCACTTTTCTTATAATTTTCTTATTTCACGTAAAACTGTTGGTTGGCAACCTTCTGACAATATATCATATGTCAATACCTACATATTGAATTGTTACGAATTGTTGTGTATTATAATCTGTTTTGGTCTATATCTTCCGAACTATTTAACATATTTTCACGAAATAAAGCTCAAACTGCACAGCAGGCACATCTTTCATAGAGATCCCAAACCTGCATCCCTAAGGTTGATATCAAGTACTTTATTTTATACAATTTTTGGTACTACTTTTGTGTTTTTTTTTTAAAATAACGCATATTTCACTGCAAACCCCTTCCCTGACACACCACTATGTTGCTTGCATATGACACCCGAAGTTCAAATATGTGTATTTTTACGTAACACAAAGAGAAAATACCCTAATTATAGAAAACGTTTATATTTTCCTGAAAACGAAATATTATCTTGTCTTCTGCAACGGTTAATTTTGCTGCACCCTGTATATATATTTCGATGTCAGAACAAAATATGCTGTTTTCATATTCAACACATCAGGATAGATACGAAAGGCACAAATTAGCAGAAAAATTATAAAATGATGAAGTAAGCAAGATATATAATACATGAAGGACTTTAACCCTTACCTTTTCGATGAGATCACGTGACGCACACCTTCTGTCAAAAATTGATTCGAATTACCACTGAGTTATTCACTTTTCTTATAATTTTCTTATTTCACGTAAAACTGTTGGTTGGCAACCTTCTGACAATATATCATATGTCAATATGTACATATTGAATTGTTACTAATTGTTGCGTATTATAATCTGTTTAGGTCTATATCTTCCGAACTATTTAACATATTTTCACGAAATAAAGCTCAAATTGCAGTGCAGGCACATCTTTCATAGAGATCCCAAACCGGGATCCCTATGGTTGATACCAAGTACCTTATTCTCTACCATTTTTGGTACTACTTTTGTGTTTTTTTCAAAATAACGCATATTTCACTGCACACCCCTTCCCTGACACACCACTATGTTGCTTGCATATGACACCCGAAGTTCAAATATGTGTATTTTTACGTAACACAAAGAGAAAATACGCTAATTATAGAAAACGTTTATATTTTCCTGAAAACGAAATATTATCTTGTCTTCTGCAACGGTTAATTTTGCTGCACCCTGTATATATATTTCGATGTCAGAACAAAATATGCTGTTTTCACATTCTACACATCAGGATAGATACGAAAGGCACAAATTAGCAGAAAAATTATAAAATGATGAAGGAGGTAAGATATATCCCACATGAACGACTTTAACCCTTACGTTTTCGATGAAAACACGTGACGCACACCTTCTGTCAAGAATTGATTCCAATTACCACTCAGTTATTCACTTTTCTTATAATTTTCTAATTTCACGTAAAACTGTTGGTTGGCAACCTTCTGACAATATATCATATGTCAATACTTACATATTGAATTGTTACGAATTGTTGTGTATTATAATCTGTTTTGGTCTATATCTTCCGAACTATTTAACATATTTTTACGAAATAAAGCTCAAACTGCAGTGCAGGCACATCTTTCATAGAGATCCCAAACCGGGATCCTTATGGTTGATATCAAGTACCTTATTCTTTACCATTTTTGGTAGTACTTTTGTGTTTTTATCAAAATAACGCATATTTCACTGCACACCCCGTCCCTGAAACACCACTATGTGGCTTGCATATGACATCCGAAGTTCAAATATGTGTATTTTTACGTAACGCAAAGAGAAAATACCCTAATTATAGGAAACGTTTATATTTTCCTGAAAACGAAATATTATCTTGTCTTCTGCAACGGTTAATTTTGCTGCACCCTGTATATATATTTCGATGTCAGAACAAAATATGCTGTTTTCACATTCTACACATCAGGATAGATACGAAAGGCACAAATTAGCAGAAAAATTATAAAATGATGAAGGAGGTAAGATATATCCCACATGAACGACTTTAACCCTTACGTTTTCGATGAAAACACGTGACGCACACCTTCTGTCAAAAATTGATTCCAATTACCACTCAGTTATTCACTTTTCTTATAATTTTCTTATTTCACGTAAAACTGTTGGTTGGCAACCTTCTGACAATATATCATATGTCAATACCTACATATTGAATTGTTACGAATTGTTGTGTATTATAATCTGTTTTGGTCTATATCTTCCGAACTATTTAACATATTTTCACGAAATAAAGCTCAAACTGCAGAGCAGGCACATCTTTCATAGAGATCCCGAACCGGCATCCCTAAGGTTGATATCAAGTACCTTATTTTATACAATTTTTGGTACTACTTTTGTGTTTTTTTTTTTTTTAAATAACGCATATTTCACTGCAAACCCCTTCCCTGACACACCACTATGTTGCTTGCATATGACACCCGAAGTTCAAATATGTGTATTTTTACGTAACACAAAGAGAAAATACCCTAATTATAGAAAACGTTTATATTTTCCTGAAAACGAAATATTATCTTGTCTTCTGCAACGGTTAATTTTGCTGCACCCTGTATATATATTTCGATGTCAGAACAAAATATGCTGTTTTCATATTCAACACATCAGGATAGATACGAAAGGCACAAATTAGCAGAAAAATTATAAAATGATGAAGTAAGCAAGATATATAATACATGAAGGACTTTAACCCTTACCTTTTCAATGAGATCACATGACGCGCACCTTCTTTCAAAAATTGATTCCAATTACCACTGAGTTATTCACTTTTCTTATATATTTTTTTATTTCACGTAAAACTGTCGGTTAGCAACCTTCTGACAATATATCATATGTCAATATGTACATATTGAATTGTTACGAATTGTTGTGTATTATAATCTGTTTTGGTCTATATCTTCCGAACTATTTAACATATTTTCACGAAATAAAGCTCAAACTGCAGTGCAGGCACATCTTTCATAGAGATCCCAAACGGGGATCCCTATGGTTGATATCAAGTACAGGGTTTGTATGATAAGTAATGAGACCAGGTCTGGAAACATTGTTTTATTGATCTGATCTGTACAGGGACTTAAAAGCTTTCGAAGTACTCTCCTCTTGCGTCGATGCACTTCTGCAATCGATGTTTCCACGCTGCAAACGCCCCCTGGAAGTCAGCAGCCGGCATGTCCTTTAGAAATGTGGTCACGGCTGCTTGGATGGCTGTGACGTCTGCAAAACGGGTTCCTTTCAAGCGTGGCTTCAGCTTCGGGAAGAGGAAGAAGTCGGCCGGGCTCACATCTGGGCTGTAGGGTGGTTGTGGAAGGGCTTCCACCCCAATCCGGGTCAAAAAGGAGGTCACTAAGAAGGCGGTGTGGGCAGGGGCATTGTCGTGATGCAACTTCCACCGGCTAGCGATCGCCGGTCTTTTCCGCTTGACGCTCCTGTGCAGTCTCTCAAGGACTTGTTTGTAGAAGGCGGCGTTGACGGCTTGTCCTTGGGGTACAAACTCCTTGTGGACCACCCCCACATTGTCAAAAAAAACAATCAACATTGTTTTCACCTTTGACTTCGACATTCTGGCCTTCTTGGGGCGCGGGGACGCAGGAGTGTGCCACTCCGCGCTTTGACGTTTCGTTTCAGGGTCGTACTGGAACACCCACGACTCGTCACCTGTTATGACATCATCTTCAAAGTTAGGGTCACTGTTCATGAGGTTCAACAGTTCCTGACAACAATCAACACGTCGTTGCTTTTGTTCGTCAGTCAACACTCGCGGCACCAGTTTCGCACAGATTTTTCTCATTCCCAATTGTTCCGTCACAATCTTGTGCACTGTTGTGTGGTTCATATCGAGTTCATCAGCAATCAATCTCAACGATAATCGACGGTCTGAGTTCAGGAGATCCCTCACTTTTGCCACAGTTTCGTCCGTAGTCACTGTTGTCGGGCGTCCAGCCCTCTCCAGATCCTCAACGCTTTCCCGGCCGTTCCGGAACGCACTGTGCCAACGAAACACCTGGGCTTTGGATAGGGCTTCCTCTTTGTAGGCCTCCGTGATGAGAGAAAGCGTCTGAGTAGCCGTTTTCCCCAGGCGAACGCAAAATTTGATCGCATAACGCTGTTCGATGGAACCCTCCATGTTTGTTGATTTTCCGCCGTGACAAGAATGTTCACAAGGGCTTTGTCCAAGGCTTGTCCGCGCTCCACTAAGGCTCGGAGCCAACTGACGCGCGGTGCGTTGCTTTGCTCGGACCCCCCCCCTACATCCTCCATCACCGACAAACCCGCTCCAGCGACACGCGCGCCGCGGCGCGGCGAGTCTCATTACTTATCATACAGACCTTGTACCTTATTCTTTACCATTTTTGGTACTACTTTTGTGTTTTTATCAAAATAACGCATATTTCACTGCACACCCCTTCCCTGAAACACCACTATGTTGCTTGCATATGACATCCGAAGTTCAAATATGTGTATTTTTACGTAACACAAAGAGAAAATACCCTAATTATAGAAAACGTTTATATTTTCCTGAAAACGAAATATTATCTTGTCTTCTGCATCGGTTAATTTTGCTGCACCCTGTATATATATTTCGATGTCAGAACAAAATATGCTGTTTTCACATTCTACAAATCAGGATAGATACGAAAGGCACAAATAAGCAGAAAAATTATAAAATGATGAAGGTAGTAAGATATATCCTACATGACCGACTTTAACCCTTACCTTTTCGATGAGATCACGTGACGCACACCTTCTGTCAAAAATTGATTCCAATTACCACTGAGTTATTCACTTTTCTTATAATTTTCTTATTTCACGTAAAACTATTGGTTGGCAACCTTTTGACAATATATCATATGTCAATAGTTACATATTGAATTATTACGAATTGTTGTGTATTATAATCTGTTTTGGTATCTATCTTCATAACTATTTAACATATTTTCACGAAATTCAGCTCAAACTGCAGTGCAGAAACATCTTTCATAGACACCTCAAACCGGAATCCCTATGGTTGATATCAAGTACCTTATTCTCTACCATTTTTGGTACTACTTTTGTGTTTTTTTTCAAAATAACGCATATTTCACTGCACACCCCTTCCCTGACACAACACTATGTTGCTTGCATATGACACCCGAAGTTAAAATATGTGTATTTTTACGTAACACAAAGAGAAAATACCCTAATTATAGAAAACGTTTATATTTTCCTGAAAACGAAATATTATCTTGTCTTCAGCAACGGTTAATTTTGCTGCACCCTGTATATATATTTCGATGTCAGAACAAAATATGCTGTTTTCACATTCTACACATCAGGATAGACACGAAAGGCACAAATTAGCAGAAAAATTATAAAATGATGAAGGTAGTAAGATATATTCTACATGAACGACTTTAACCCTTACCTTTTCGATATGATCACGTGACGCACACCTTCTGTCAAAAATTGATTCGAATTACCACTGAGTTATTCACTTTTCTTATAATTTTCTTATTTCACGTAAAACTGTTGGTTGGCAACCTTCTGACAATATATCATATGTCAATATGTACATATTGAATTGTTACTAATTGTTGCGTATTATAATCTGTTTAGGTCTATATCTTCCGAACTATTTAACATATTTTCACGAAATAAAGCTCAAATTGCAGTGCAGGCACATCTTTCATAGAGATCCCAAATCGGGATCCCTATGGTTGATACCAAGTACCTTATTCTCTACCATTTTTGGTACTACTTTTGTGTTTTTTTCAAAATAACGCATATTTCACTGCACACCCCTTCCCTGACACACCACTATGTTGCTTGCATATGACACCCGAAGTTCAAATATGTGTATTTTTACGTAACACAAAGAGAAAATACGCTAATTATAGAAAACGTTTATATTTTCCTGAAAACGAAATATTATCTTGTCTTCTGCAACGGTTAATTTTGCTGCATCCTGTATATATATTTCGATGTCAGAACAAAATATGCTGTTTTCACATTCTACACATCAGGATAGATACGAAAGGCACAAATTAGCAGAAAAATTATAAAATGATGAAGGAGGTAAGATATATCCCACATGAACGACTTTAACCCTTACGTTTTCGATGAAAACACGTGACGCACACCTTCTGTCAAAAATTGATTCCAATTACCACTCAGTTATTCACTTTTCTTATAATTTTCTTATTTCACGTAAAACTGTTGGTTGGCAACCTTCTGACAATATATCATATGTCAATACTTACATATTGAATTGTTACGAATTGTTGTGTATTATAATCTGTTTTGGTCTATATCTTCCGAACTATTTAACATATTTTCACGAAATAAAGCTCAAACTGCAGAGCAGGCACATGTTTCATAGAGATCCCGAACCGGCATCCCTAAGGTTGATATCAAGTACCTTATTTTTTACAATTTTTGGTACTACTTTTGTGTTTTTTTCAAAATAACGCATATTTCACTGCAAACCCCTCCCCTGACACACCACTATGTTGCTTGCATATGACACCCGAAGTTCAAATATGTGTATTTTTACGTAACACAAAGAGAAAATACCCTAATTATAGAAAACGTTTATATTTTCCTGAAAACGAAATATTATCTTGTCTTCTGCAACGGTTAATTTTGCTGCACCCTGTATATATATTTCGATGTCAGAACAAAATATGCTGTTTTCATATTCAACACATCAGGATAGATACGAAAGGCACAAATTAGCAGAAAAATTATAAAATGATGAAGTAAGCAAGATATATAATACATGAAGGACTTTAACCCTTACCTTTTCAATGAGATCACATGACGCGCACCTTCTTTCAAAAATTGATTCCAATTACCACTGAGTTATTCACTTTTCTTATATATTTTTTTATTTCACGTAAAACTGTCGGTTAGCAACCTTCTGACAATATATCATATGTCAATATGTACATATTGAATTGTTACGAATTGTTGTGTATTATAATCTGTTTTGGTCTATATCTTCCGAACTATTTAACATATTTTTACGAAATAAAGCTCAAACTGCAGTGCAGGCACATCTTTCATAGAGATCCCAAACCGGGATCCTTATGGTTGATATCAAGTACCTTATTCTTTACCATTTTTGGTACTACTTTTGTGTTTTTATCAAAATAACGCATATTTCACTGCACACCCCTTCCCTGAAACACCACTATGTGGCTTGCATATGACATCCGAAGTTCAAATATGTGTATTTTTACGTAACACAAAGAGAAAATACCCTAATTATAGAAAACGTTTATATTTTCCTGAAAACGAAATATTATCTTGTCTTCTGCATCGGTTAATTTTGCTGCACCCTGTATATATATTTCGATGTCAGAACAAAATATGCTGTTTTCACATTCTACAAATCAGGATAGATACGAAAGGCACAAATAAGCAGAAAAATTATAAAATGATGAAGGTAGTAAGATATATCCTACATGACCGACTTTAACCCTTACCTTTTCGATGAGATCACGTGACGCACACCTTCTGTCAAAAATTGATTCCAATTACCACTGAGTTATTCACTTTTCTTATAATTTTCTTATTTCACGTAAAACTATTGGTTGGCAACCTTTTGACAATATATCATATGTCAATAGTTACATATTGAATTATCACGAATTGTTGTGTATTATAATCTGTTTTGGTATCTATCTTCATAACTATTTAACATATTTTCACGAAATTCAGCTCAAACTGCAGTGCAGAAACATCTTTCATAGACACCTCAAACCGGAATCCCTATGGTTGATATCAAGTACCTTATTCTTTACCATTTTTGGTATTACTTTTGTGTTTTTTTTCAAAATAACGCATATTTCACTGCACACTCCTTCCCTGACACAACACTATGTTGCTTGCATATGACACCCGAAGTTAAAATATGTGTATTTTTACGTAACACAAAGAGAAAATACCCTAATTATAGAAAACGTTTATATTTTCCTGAAAACGAAATATTATCTTGTCTTCAGCAACGGTTAATTTTGCTGCACCCTGTATATATATTTCGATGTCAGAACAAAATATGCTGTTTTCACATTCTACACATCAGGATAGACACGAAAGGCACAAATTAGCAGAAAAATTATAAAATGATGAAGGTAGTAAGATATATTCTACATGAACGACTTTAACCCTTACCTTTTCGATGAGATCACGTGACGCACACCTTCTGTCAAAAATTGATTCGAATTACCACTGAGTTATTCACTTTTCTTATAATTTTCTTATTTCACGTAAAACTGTTGGTTGGCAACCTTCTGACAATATATCATATGTCAATATGTACATATTGAATTGTTACTAATTGTTGCGTATTATAATCTGTTTAGGTCTATATCTTCCGAACTATTTAACATATTTTCACGAAATAAAGCTCAAATTGCAGTGCAGGCACATCTTTCATAGAGATCCCAAACCGGGATCCCTATGGTTGATACCAAGTACCTTATTCTCTACCATTTTTGGTACTACTTTTGTGTTTTTTTCAAAATAACGCATATTTCACTGCACACCCCTTCCCTGACACACCACTATGTTGCTTGCATATGACACCCGAAGTTCAAATATGTGTATTTTTACGTAACACAAAGAGAAAATACGCTAATTATAGAAAACGTTTATATTTTCCTGAAAACGAAATATTATCTTGTCTTCTGCAACGGTTAATTTTGCTGCACCCTGTATATATATTTCGATGTCAGAACAAAATATGCTGTTTTCACATTCTACACATCAGGATAGATACGAAAGGCACAAATTAGCAGAAAAATTATAAAATGATGAAGGAGGTAAGATATATCCCACATGAACGACTTTAACCTTTACGTTTTCGATGAAAACACGTGACGCACACCTTCTGTCAAAAATTGATTCCAATTACCACTCAGTTATTCACTTTTCTTATAATTTTCTTATTTCACGTAAAACTGTTGGTTGGCAACCTTCTGACAATATATCATATGTCAATACTTACATATTGAATTGTTACGAATTGTTGTGTATTATAATCTGTTTTTTTGTCTATATCTTCCGAACTATTTAACATATTTTCACGAAATAAAGCTCAAACTGCAGAGCAGGCACATGTTTCATAGAGATCCCGAACCGGCATCCCTAAGGTTGATATCAAGTACCTTATTTTTTACAATTTTTGGTACTACTTTTGTGTTTTTTTCAAAATAACGCATATTTCACTGCAAACCCCTCCCCTGACACACCACTATGTTGCTTGCATATGACACCCGAAGTTCAAATATGTGTATTTTTACGTAACACAAAGAGAAAATACGCTAATTATAGAAAACGTTTATATTTTCCTGAAAACGAAATATTATCTTGTCTTCTGCAACGGTTAATTTTGCTGCACCCTGTATATATATTTCGATGTCAGAACAAAATATGCTGTTTTCATATTCAACACATCAGGATAGATACGAAAGGCACAAATTAGCAGAAAAATTATAAAATGATGAAGTAAGCAAGATATATAATACATGAAGGACTTTAACCCTTACCTTTTCAATGAGATCACATGACGCGCACCTTCTTTCAACAATTGATTCCAATTACCACTGAGTTATTCACTTTTCTTATATATTTTTTTATTTCACGTAAAACTGTCGGTTAGCAACCTTCTGACAATATATCATATGTCAATATGTACATATTGAATTGTTACGAATTGTTGTGTATTATAATCTGTTTTGGTCTATATCTTCCGAACTATTTAACATATTTTACGAAATAAAGCTCAAACTGCAGTGCAGGCACATCTTTCATAGAGATCCCAAACCGGGATCCTTATGGTTGATATCAAGTACCTTATTCTTTACCATTTTTGGTATTACTTTTGTGTTTTTATCAATATAACGCATATTTCACTGCACACCCCTTCCCTGAAACACCACTATGTGGCTTGCATATGACATCCGAAGTTCAAATATGTGTATTTTTACGTAACACAAAGAGAAAATACCCTAATTATAGAAAACGTTTATATTTTCCTGAAAACGAAATATTATCTTGTCTTCTGCATCGGTTAATTTTGCTGCACCCTGTATATATATTTCGATGTCAGAACAAAATATGCTGTTTTCACATTCTACAAATCAGGATAGATACGAAAGGCACAAATAAGCAGAAAAATTATAAAATGATGAAGGTAGTAAGATATATCCTACATGACCGACTTTAACCCTTACCTTTTCGATGAGATCACGTGACGCACACCTTCTGTCAAAAATTGATTCCAATTACCACTGAGTTATTCACTTTTCTTATAATTTTCTTATTTCACGTAAAACTATTGGTTGGCAACCTTTTGACAATATATCATATGTCAATAGTTACATATTGAATTATTACGAATTGTTGTGTATTATAATCTGTTTTGGTATCTATCTTCATAACTATTTAACATATTTTCACGAAATTCAGCTCAAACTGCAGTGCAGAAACATCTTTCATAGACACCTCAAACCGGAATCCCTATGGTTGATATCAAGTACCTTATTCTTTACCATTTTTGGTACTACTTTTGTGTTTTTTTTTCAAAATAACGCATATTTCACTGCACACCCCTTCCCTGACACAACACTATGTTGCTTGCATATGACACCCGAAGTTAAAATATGTGTATTTTTACGTAACACAAAGAGAAAATACCCTAATTATAGAAAACGTTTATATTTTCCTGAAAACGAAATATTATCTTGTCTTCAGCAACGGTTAATTTTGCTGCACCCTGTATATATATTTCGATGTCAGAACAAAATATGCTGTTTTCACATTCTACACATCAGGATAGACACGAAAGGCACAAATTAGCAGAAAAATTATAAAATGATGAAGGTAGTAAGATATATTCTACATGAACGACTTTAACCCTTACCTTTTCGATGAGATCACGTGACGCACACCTTCTGTCAAAAATTGATTCGAATTACCACTGAGTTATTCACTTTTCTTATAATTTTCTTATTTCACGTAAAACTGTTGGTTGGCAACCTTCTGACAATATATCATATGTCAATATGTACATATTGAATTGTTACTATTTGTTGCGTATTATAATCTGTTTAGGTCTATATCTTCCGAACTATTTAACATATTTTTTACGAAATAAAGCTCAAATTGCAGTGCAGGCACATCTTTCATAGAGATCCCAAACCGGGATCCCTATGGTTGATACCAAGTACCTTATTCTCTACCATTTTTGGTACTACTTTTGTGTTTTTTTCAAAATAACGCATATTTCACTGCACACCCCTTCCCTGACACACCACTATGTTGCTTGCATATGACACCCGAAGTTCAAATATGTGTATTTTTACGTAACACAAAGAGAAAATACGCTAATTATAGAAAACGTTTATATTTTCCTGAAAACGAAATATTATCTTGTCTTCTGCAACGGTTAATTTTGCTGCACCCTGTATATATATTTCGATGTCAGAACAAAATATGCTGTTTTCACATTCTACACATCAGGATAGATACGAAAGGCACAAATTAGCAGAAAAATTATAAAATGATGAAGGAGGTAAGATATATCCCACATGAACGACTTTAACCCTTACGTTTTCGATGAAAACACGTGACGCACACCTTCTGTCAAAAATTGATTCCAATTACCACTCAGTTATTCACTTTTCTTATAATTTTCTTATTTCACGTAAAACTGTTGGTTGGCAACCTTCTGACAATATATCATATGTCAATACTTACATATTGAATTGTTACGAATTGTTGTGTATTATAATCTGTTTTGGTCTATATCTTCCGAACTATTTAACATATTTTCACGAAATAAAGCTCAAACTGCAGAGCAGGCACATGTTTCATAGAGATCCCGAACCGGCATCCCTAAGGTTGATATCAAGTACCTTATTTTTTACAATTTTTGGTACTACTTTTGTGTTTTTTTCAAAATAACGCATATTTCACTGCAAACCCCTCCCCTGACACCACTATGTTGCTTGCATATGACACCCGAAGTTCAAATATGTGTATTTTTACGTAACACAAAGAGAAAATACCCTAATTATAGAAAACGTTTATATTTTCCTGAAAACGAAATATTATCTTGTCTTCTGCAACGGTTAATTTTGCTGCACCCTGTATATATATTTCGATGTCAGAACAAAATATGCTGTTTTCATATTCAACACATCAGGATAGATACGAAAGGCACAAATTAGCAGAAAAATTATAAAATGATGAAGTAAGCAAGATATATAATACATGAAGGACTTTAACCCTTACCTTTTCAATGAGATCACATGACGCGCACCTTCTTTCAAAAATTGATTCCAATTACCACTGAGTTATTCACTTTTCTTATATATTTTTTTATTTCACGTAAAACTGTCGGTTAGCAACCTTCTGACAATATATCATATGTCAATATGTACATATTGAATTGTTACGAATTGTTGTGTATTATAATCTGTTTTGGTCTATATCTTCCGAACTATTTAACATATTTTTACGAAATAAAGCTCAAACTGCAGTGCAGGCACATCTTTCATAGAGATCCCAAACCGGGATCCTTATGGTTGATATCAAGTACCTTATTCTTTACCATTTTTGGTACTACTTTTGTGTTTTTATCAAAATAACGCATATTTCACTGCACACCCCTTCCCTGAAACACCACTATGTGGCTTGCATATGACATCCGAAGTTCAAATATGTGTATTTTTACGTAACACAAAGAGAAAATACCCTAATTATAGAAAACGTTTATATTTTCCTGAAAACGAAATATTATCTTGTCTTCTGCAACGGTTAATTTTGCTGCACCCTGTATATATATTTCGATGTCAGAACATAATATGCTGTTTTCACATTCTACACATCAGGATAGATACGAAAGGCACAAATTAGCAGAAAAATTATAAAATGATGAAGGAGGTAAGATATATCCCACATGAACGACTTTAACCCTTACGTTTTCGATGAAAACACGTGACGCACACCTTCTGTCAAAAATTGATTCCAATTACCACTCAGTTATTCACTTTTCTTATAATTTTCTTATTTCACGTAAAACTGTTGGTTGGCAACCTTCTGACAATATATCATATGTCAATACCTACATATTGAATTGTTACGAATTGTTGTGTATTATAATCTGTTTTGGTCTATATCTTCCGAACTATTTAACATATTTTCACGAAATAAAGCTCAAACTGCAGAGCAGGCACATGTTTCATAGAGATCCCGAACCGGCATCCCTAAGGTTGATATCAAGTACCTTATTTTATACAATTTTTGGTACTACTTTTGTGTTTTTTTTTTCAAAATAACGCATATTTCACTGCAAACCCCTTCCCTGACACACCACTATGTTGCTTGCATATGACACCCGAAGTTCAAATATGTGTATTTTTACGTAACACAAAGAGAAAATACCCTAATTATAGAAAACGTTTATATTTTCCTGAAAACGAAATATTATCTTGTCTTCTGCAACGGTTAATTTTGCTGCACCCTGTATATATATTTCGATGTCAGAACAAAATATGCTGTTTTCATATTCAACACATCAGGATAGATACGAAAGGCACAAATTAGCAGAAAAATTATAAAATGATGAAGTAAGCAAGATATATAATACATGAAGGACTTTAACCCTTACCTTTTCAATGAGATCACATGACGCGCACCTTCTTTCAAAAATTGATTCCAATTACCACTGAGTTATTCACTTTTCTTATATATTTTTTTATTTCACGTAAAACTGTCGGTTAGCAACCTTCTGACAATATATCATATGTCAATATGTACATATTGAATTGTTACGAATTGTTGTGTATTATAATCTGTTTTGGTCTATATCTTCCGAACTATTTAACATATTTTCACGAAATAAAGCTCAAACTGCAGTGCAGGCACATCTTTCATAGAGATCCCAAACCGGGATCCCTATGGTTGATATCAAGTACCTTATTCTTTACCATTTTTGGTACTACTTTTGTGTTTTTATCAAAATAACGCATATTTCACTGCACACCCCTTCCCTGAAACACCACTATGTTGCTTGCATATGACATCCGAAGTTCAAATATGTGTATTTTTACGTAACACAAAGAGAAAATACCCTAATTATAGAAAACGTTTATATTTTCCTGAAAACGAAATATTATCTTGTGTTCTGCATCGGTTAATTTTGCTGCACCCTGTATATATATTTCGATGTCAGAACAAAATATGCTGTTTTCACATTCTACAAATCGGGATAGATACGAAAGGCACAAATAAGCCGAAAAATTATAAAATGATGAAGGTAGTAAGATATATCCTACATGACCGACTTTAACCCTTACCTTTTCGATGAGATCACGTGACGCACACCTTCTGTCAAAAATTGATTCCAATTACCACTGAGTTATTTACTTTTCTTATAATTTTCTTATTTCACGTAAAACTATTGGTTGGCAACCTTCTGACAATATATCATATGTCAATAGTTACATATTGAATTATTACGAATTGTTGTGTATTATAATCTGTTTTGGTATCTATCTTCATAACTATTTAACATATTTTCACTAAATTCAGCTCAAACTGCAGTGCAGGGACATCTTTCATAGACACCTCAAACCGGAATCCCTATGGTTGATATCAAGTACCTTATTCTTTACCATTTTTGGTACTACTTTTGTGTTTTTTTCAAAATAACGCATATTTCACTGCACACCCCTTCCCTGACACACCACTATGTTGCTTGCATATGACACCCGAAGTTAAAATATGTGTATTTTTACGTAACACAAAGAGAAAATACCCTAATTATAGAAAACGTTTATATTTTCCTGAAAACGAAATATTATCTTGTCTTCAGCAACGGTTAATTTTGCTGCACCCTGTATATATATTTCGATGTCAGAACAAAATATGCTGTTTTCACATTCTACACATCAGGATAGACACGAAAGGCACAAATTAGCAGAAAAATTATAAAATGATGAAGGTAGTAAGATATATTCTACATGAACGACTTTAACCCTTACCTTTTCGATGAGATCACGTGACGCACACCTTCTGTCAAAAATTGATTCGAATTTCCACTGAGTTATTCACTTTTCTTATAATTTTCTTATTTCACGTAAAACTGTTGGTTGGCAACCTTCTGACAATATATCATATGTCAATATGTACATATTGAATTGTTACTAATTGTTGCGTATTATAATCTGTTTTGGTCTATATCTTCCGAACTATTTAACATATTTTCACGAAATAAAGCTCAAATTGCAGTGCAGGCACATCTTTCATAGAGATCCCAAACCGGGATCCCTATGGTTGATATCAGGTACCTTATTCTCTACCATTTTTGGTACTACTTTTGTGTTTTTTTCAAAATAACGCATATTTCACTGCACACCCCTTCCCTGACACACCACTATGTTGCTTGCATATGACACCCGAAGTTCAAATATGTGTATTTTTACGTAACACAAAGAGAAAATACGCTAATTATAGAAAACGTTTATATTTTCCTGAAAACGAAATATTATCTTGTCTTCTGCAACGGTTAATTTTGCTGCACCCTGTATATATATTTCGATGTCAGAACAAAATATGCTGTTTTCACATTCTACACATCAGGATAGATACGAAAGGCACACATTAGCAGAAAAATTATAAAATGATGAAGGAGGTAAGATATATCCCACATGAACGACTTTAACCCTTACGTTTTCGATGAAAACACGTGACGCACACCTTCTGTCAAAAATTGATTCCAATTACCACTCAGTTATTCACTTTTCTTATAATTTTCTTATTTCACGTAAAACTGTTGGTTGGCAACCTTCTGACAATATATCATATGTCAATACTTACATATTGAATTGTTACGAATTGTTGTGTATTATAATCTGTTTTGGTCTATATCTTCCGAACTATTTAACATATTTTTACGAAATAAAGCTCAAACTGCAGTGCAGGCACATCTTTCATAGAGATCCCAAACCGGGATCCTTATGGTTGATATCAAGTACCTTATTCTTTACCATTTTTGGTAGTACTTTTGTGTTTTTATCAAAATAACGCATATTTCACTGCACACCCCGTCCCTGAAACACCACTATGTGGCTTGCATATGACATCCGAAGTTCAAATATGTGTATTTTTACGTAACACAAAGAGAAAATACCCTAATTATAGGAAACGTTTATATTTTCCTGAAAACGAAATATTATCTTGTCTTCTGCAACGGTTAATTTTGCTGCACCCTGTATATATATTTCGATGTCAGAACAAAATATGCTGTTTTCACATTCTACACATCAGGATAGATACGAAAGGCACAAATTAGCAGAAAAATTATAAAATGATGAAGGAGGTAAGATATATCCCACATGAACGACTTTAACCCTTACGTTTTCGATGAAAACACGTGACGCACACCTTCTGTCAAAAATTGATTCCAATTACCACTCAGTTATTCACTTTTCTTATAATTTTCTTATTTCACGTAAAACTGTTGGTTGGCAACCTTCTGACAATATATCATATGTCAATACCTACATATTGAATTGTTACGAATTGTTGTGTATTATAATCTGTTTTGGTCTATATCTTCCGAACTATTTAACATATTTTCACGAAATAAAGCTCAAACTGCAGACCAGGCACATCTTTCATAGAGATCCCGAACCGGCATCCCTAAGGTTGATATCAAGTACCTTATTTTATACAATTTTTGGTACTACTTTTGTGTTTTTTTTTTTTAAAATAACGCATATTTCACTGCAAACCCCTTCCCTGACACACCACTATGTTGCTTGCATATGACACCCGAAGTTCAAATATGTGTATTTTTACGTAACACAAAGAGAAAATACCCTAATTATAGAAAACGTTTATATTTTCCTGAAAACGAAATATTATCTTGTCTTCTGCAACGGTTAATTTTGCTGCACCCTGTATATATATTTCGATGTCAGAACAAAATATGCTGTTTTCATATTCAACACATCAGGATAGATACGAAAGGCACAAATTAGCAGAAAAATTATAAAATGATGAAGTAAGCAAGATATATAATACATGAAGGACTTTAACCCTTACCTTTTCAATGAGATCACATGACGCGCACCTTCTTTCAAAAATTGATTCCAATTACCACTGAGTTATTCACTTTTCTTATATATTTTTTTATTTCACGTAAAACTGTCGGTTAGCAACCTTCTGACAATATATCATATGTCAATATGTACATATTGAATTGTTACGAATTGTTGTGTATTATAATCTGTTTTGGTCTATATCTTCCGAACTATTTAACATATTTTCACGAAATAAAGCTCAAACTGCAGTGCAGGCACATCTTTCATAGAGATCCCAAACGGGGATCCCTATGGTTGATATCAAGTACCTTATTCTTTACCATTTTTGGTACTACTTTTGTGTTTTTATCAAAATAACGCATATTTCACTGCACACCCCTTCCCTGAAACACCACTATGTTGCTTGCATATGACATCCGAAGTTCAAATATGTGTATTTTTACGTAACACAAAGAGAAAATACCCTAATTATAGAAAACGTTTATATTTTCCTGAAAACGAAATATTATCTTGTCTTCTGCATCGGTTAATTTTGCTGCACCCTGTATATATATTTCGATGTCAGAACAAAATATGCTGTTTTCACATTCTACAAATCAGGATAGATACGAAAGGCACAAATAAGCAGAAAAATTATAAAATGATGAAGGTAGTAAGATATATCCTACATGACCGACTTTAACCCTTACCTTTTCGATGAGATCACGTGACGCACACCTTCTGTCAAAAATTGATTCCAATTACCACTGAGTTATTCACTTTTCTTATAATTTTCTTATTTCACGTAAAACTATTGGTTGGCAACCTTTTGACAATATATCATATGTCAATAGTTACATATTGAATTATTACGAATTGTTGTGTATTATAATCTGTTTTGGTATCTATCTTCATAACTATTTAACATATTTTCACGAAATTCAGCTCAAACTGCAGTGCAGAAACATCTTTCATAGACACCTCAAACCGGAATCCCTATGGTTGATATCAAGTACCTTATTCTCTACCATTTTTGGTACTACTTTTGTGTTTTTTTTCAAAATAACGCATATTTCACTGCACATCCCTTCCCTGACACAACACTATGTTGCTTGCATATGACACCCGAAGTTAAAATATGTGTATTTTTACGTAACACAAAGAGAAAATACCCTAATTATAGAAAACGTTTATATTTTCCTGAAAACGAAATATTATCTTGTCTTCAGCAACGGTTAATTTTGCTGCACCCTGTATATATATTTCGATGTCAGAACAAAATATGCTGTTTTCACATTCTACACATCAGGATAGACACGAAAGGCACAAATTAGCAGAAAAATTATAAAATGATGAAGGTAGTAAGATATATTCTACATGAACGACTTTAACCCTTACCTTTTCGATGAGATCACGTGACGCACACCTTCTGTCAAAAATTGATTCGAATTACCACTGAGTTATTCACTTTTCTTATAATTTTCTTATTTCACGTAAAACTGTTGGTTGGCAACCTTCTGACAATATATCATATGTCAATATGTACATATTGAATTGTTACTAATTGTTGCGTATTATAATCTGTTTAGGTCTATATCTTCCGAACTATTTAACATATTTTCACGAAATAAAGCTCAAATTGCAGTGCAGGCACATCTTTCATAGAGATCCCAAACCGGGATCCCTATGGTTGATACCAAGTACCTTATTCTCTACCATTTTTGGTACTACTTTTGTGTTTTTTTCAAAATAACGCATATTTCACTGCACACCCCTTCCCTGACACACCACTATGTTGCTTGCATATGACACCCGAAGTTCAAATATGTGTATTTTTACGTAACACAAAGAGAAAATACGCTAATTATAGAAAACGTTTATATTTTCCTGAAAACGAAATATTATCTTGTCTTCTGCAACGGTTAATTTTGCTGCACCCTGTATATATATTTCGATGTCAGAACAAAATATGCTGTTTTCACATTCTACACATCAGGATAGATACGAAAGGCACAAATTAGCAGAAAAATTATAAAATGATGAAGGAGGTAAGATATATCCCACATGAACGACTTTAACCCTTACGTTTTCGATGAAAACACGTGACGCACACCTTCTGTCAAAAATTGATTCCAATTACCACTCAGTTATTCACTTTTCTTATAATTTTCTTATTTCACGTAAAACTGTTGGTTGGCAACCTTCTGACAATATATCATATGTCAATACTTACATATTGAATTGTTACGAATTGTTGTGTATTATAATCTGTTTTGGTCTATATCTTCCGAACTATTTAACATATTTTCACGAAATAAAGCTCAAACTGCAGAGCAGGCACATGTTTCATAGAGATCCCGAACCGGCATCCCTAAGGTTGATATCAAGTACCTTATTTTTTACAATTTTTGGTACTACTTTTGTGTTTTTTTCAAAATAACGCATATTTCACTGCAAACCCCTCCCCTGACACACCACTATGTTGCTTGCATATGACACCCGAAGTTCAAATATGTGTATTTTTACGTAACACAAAGAGAAAATACCCTAATTATAGAAAACGTTTATATTTTCCTGAAAACGAAATATTATCTTGTCTTCTGCAACGGTTAATTTTGCTGCACCCTGTATATATATTTCGATGTCAGAACAAAATATGCTGTTTTCATATTCAACACATCAGGATAGATACGAAAGGCACAAATTAGCAGAAAAATTATAAAATGATGAAGTAAGCAAGATATATAATACATGAAGGACTTTAACCCTTACCTTTTCAATGAGATCACATGACGCGCACCTTCTTTCAAAAATTGATTCCAATTACCACTGAGTTATTCACTTTTCTTATATATTTTTTTATTTCACGTAAAACTGTCGGTTAGCAACCTTCTGACAATATATCATATGTCAATACTTACATATTGAATTGTTACGAATTGTTGTGTATTATAATCTGTTTTGGTCTATATCTTCCGAACTATTTAACATATTTTTACGAAATAAAGCTCAAACTGCAGTGCAGGCACATCTTTCATAGAGATCCCAAACCGGGATCCTTATGGTTGATATCAAGTACCTTATTCTTTACCATTTTTGGTACTACTTTTGTGTTTTTATCAAAATAACGCATATTTCACTGCACACCCCTTCCCTGAAACACCACTATGTGGCTTGCATATGACATCCGAAGTTCAAATATGTGTATTTTTACGTAACACAAAGAGAAAATACCCTAATTATAGAAAACGTTTATATTTTCCTGAAAACGAAATATTATCTTGTCTTCTGCATCGGTTAATTTTGCTGCACCCTGTATATATATTTCGATGTCAGAACAAAATATGCTGTTTTCACATTCTACAAATCAGGATAGATACGAAAGGCACAAATAAGCAGAAAAATTATAAAATGATGAAGGTAGTAAGATATATCCTACATGACCGACTTTAACCCTTACCTTTTCGATGAGATCACGTGACGCACACCTTCTGTCAAAAATTGATTCCAATTACCACTGAGTTATTCACTTTTCTTATAATTTTCTTATTTCACGTAAAACTATTGGTTGGCAACCTTTTGACAATATATCATATGTCAATAGTTACATATTGAATTATCACGAATTGTTGTGTATTATAATCTGTTTTGGTATCTATCTTCATAACTATTTAACATATTTTCACGAAATTCAGCTCAAACTGCAGTGCAGAAACATCTTTCATAGACACCTCAAACCGGAATCCCTATGGTTGATATCAAGTACCTTATTCTTTACCATTTTTGGTACTACTTTTGTGTTTTTTTTTCAAAATAACGCATATTTCACTGCACACCCCTTCCCTGACACAACACTATGTTGCTTGCATATGACACCCGAAGTTAAAATATGTGTATTTTTACGTAACACAAAGAGAAAATACCCTAATTATAGAAAACGTTTATATTTTCCTGAAAACGAAATATTATCTTGTCTTCAGCAACGGTTAATTTTGCTGCACCCTGTATATATATTTCGATGTCAGAACAAAATATGCTGTTTTCACATTCTACACATCAGGATAGACACGAAAGGCACAAATTAGCAGAAAAATTATAAAATGATGAAGGTAGTAAGATATATTCTACATGAACGACTTTAACCCTTACCTTTTCGATGAGATCACGTGACGCACACCTTCTGTCAAAAATTGATTCGAATTACCACTGAGTTATTCACTTTTCTTATAATTTTCTTATTTCACGTAAAACTGTTGGTTGGCAACCTTCTGACAATATATCATATGTCAATATGTACATATTGAATTGTTACTAATTGTTGCGTATTATAATCTGTTTAGGTCTATATCTTCCGAACTATTTAACATATTTTCACGAAATAAAGCTCAAATTGCAGTGCAGGCACATCTTTCATAGAGATCCCAAACCGGGATCCCTATGGTTGATACCAAGTACCTTATTCTCTACCATTTTTGGTACTACTTTTGTGTTTTTTTCAAAATAACGCATATTTCACTGCACACCCCTTCCCTGACACACCACTATGTTGCTTGCATATGACACCCGAAGTTCAAATATGTGTATTTTTACGTAACACAAAGAGAAAATACGCTAATTATAGAAAACGTTTATATTTTCCTGAAAACGAAATATTATCTTGTCTTCTGCAACGGTTAATTTTGCTGCACCCTGTATATATATTTCGATGTCAGAACAAAATATGCTGTTTTCACATTCTACACATCAGGATAGATACGAAAGGCACAAATTAGCAGAAAAATTATAAAATGATGAAGGAGGTAAGATATATCCCACATGAACGACTTTAACCCTTACGTTTTCGATGAAAACACGTGACGCACACCTTCTGTCAAAAATTGATTCCAATTACCACTCAGTTATTCACTTTTCTTATAATTTTCTTATTTCACGTAAAACTGTTGGTTGGCAACCTTCTGACAATATATCATATGTCAATACTTACATATTGAATTGTTACGAATTGTTGTGTATTATAATCTGTTTTTTTGTCTATATCTTCCGAACTATTTAACATATTTTCACGAAATAAAGCTCAAACTGCAGAGCAGGCACATGTTTCATAGAGATCCCGAACCGGCATCCCTAAGGTTGATATCAAGTACCTTATTTTTTACAATTTTTGGAACTACTTTTGTGTTTTTTTCAAAATAACGCATATTTCACTGCAAACCCCTCCCCTGACACACCACTATGTTGCTTGCATATGACACCCGAAGTTCAAATATGTGTATTTTTACGTAACACAAAGAGAAAATACCCTAATTATAGAAAACGTTTATATTTTCCTGAAAACGAAATATTATCTTGTCTTCTGCAACGGTTAATTTTGCTGCACCCTGTATATATATTTCGATGTCAGAACAAAATATGCTGTTTTCATATTCAACACATCAGGATAGATACGAAAGGCACAAATTAGCAGAAAAATTATAAAATGATGAAGTAAGCAAGATATATAATACATGAAGGACTTTAACCCTTACCTTTTCAATGAGATCACATGACGCGCACCTTCTTTCAAAAATTGATTCCAATTACCACTGAGTTATTCACTTTTCTTATATATTTTTTTATTTCACGTAAAACTGTCGGTTAGCAACCTTCTGACAATATATCATATGTCAATATGTACATATTGAATTGTTACGAATTGTTGTGTATTATAATCTGTTTTGGTCTATATCTTCCGAACTATTTAACATATTTTTACGAAATAAAGCTCAAACTGCAGTGCAGGCACATCTTTCATAGAGATCCCAAACCGGGATCCTTATGGTTGATATCAAGTACCTTATTCTTTACCATTTTTGGTATTACTTTTGTGTTTTTATCAATATAACGCATATTTCACTGCACACCCCTTCCCTGAAACACCACAATGTTGCTTGCATATGACATCCGAAGTTCAAATATGTGTATTTTTACGTAACACAAAGAGAAAATACCCTAATTATAGAAAACGTTTATATTTTCCTGAAAACGAAATATTATCTTGTCTTCTGCATCGGTTAATTTTGCTGCACCCTGTATATATATTTCGATGTCAGAACAAAATATGCTGTTTTCACATTCTACAAATCAGGATAGATACGAAAGGCACAAATAAGCAGAAAAATTATAAAATGATGAATGTAGTAAGATATATCCTACATGACCGACTTTAACCCTTACCTTTTCGATGAGATCACGTGACGCACACCTTCTGTCAAAAATTGATTCCAATTACCACTGAGTTATTCACTTTTCTTATAATTTTCTTATTTCACGTAAAACTATTGGTTGGCAACCTTTTGACAATATATCATATGTCAATAGTTACATATTGAATTATTACGAATTGTTGTGTATTATAATCTGTTTTGGTATCTATCTTCATAACTATTTAACATATTTTCACGAAATTCAGCTCAAACTGCAGTGCAGAAACATCTTTCATAGACACCTCAAACCGGAATCCCTATGGTTGATATCAAGTACCTTATTCTTTACCATTTTTGGTACTACTTTTGTGTTTTTTTTCAAAATAACGCATATTTCACTGCACACCCCTTCCCTGACACAACACTATGTTGCTTGCATATGACACCCGAAGTTAAAATATGTGTATTTTTACGTAACACAAAGAGAAAATACCCTAATTATAGAAAACGTTTATATTTTCCTGAAAACGAAATATTATCTTGTCTTCAGCAACGGTTAATTTTGCTGCACCCTGTATATATATTTCGATGTCAGAACAAAATATGCTGTTTTCACATTCTACACATCAGGATAGACACGAAAGGCACAAATTAGCAGAAAAATTATAAAATGATGAAGGTAGTAAGATATATTCTACATGAACGACTTTAACCCTTACCTTTTCGATGAGATCACGTGACGCACACCTTCTGTCAAAAATTGATTCGAATTACCACTGAGTTATTCACTTTTCTTATAATTTTCTTATTTCACGTAAAACTGTTGGTTGGCAACCTTCTGACAATATATCATATGTCAATATGTACATATTGAATTGTTACTAATTGTTGCGTATTATAATCTGTTTAGGTCTATATCTTCCGAACTATTTAACATATTTTTTACGAAATAAAGCTCAAATTGCAGTGCAGGCACATCTTTCATAGAGATCCCAAACCGGGATCCCTATGGTTGATACCAAGTACCTTATTCTCTACCATTTTTGGTACTACTTTTGTGTTTTTTTCAAAATAACGCATATTTCACTGCACACCCCTTCCCTGACACACCACTATGTTGCTTGCATATGACACCCGAAGTTCAAATATGTGTATTTTTACGTAACACAAAGAGAAAATACGCTAATTATAGAAAACGTTTATATTTTCCTGAAAACGAAATATTATCTTGTCTTCTGCAACGGTTAATTTTGCTGCACCCTGTATATATATTTCGATGTCAGAACAAAATATGCTGTTTTCACATTCTACACATCAGGATAGATACGAAAGGCACAAATTAGCAGAAAAATTATAAAATGATGAAGGAGGTAAGATATATCCCACATGAACGACTTTAACCCTTACGTTTTCGATGAAAACACGTGACGCACACCTTCTGTCAAAAATTGATTCCAATTACCACTCAGTTATTCACTTTTCTTATAATTTTCTTATTTCACGTAAAACTGTTGGTTGGCAACCTTCTGACAATATATCATATGTCAATACTTACATATTGAATTGTTACGAATTGTTGTGTATTATAATCTGTTTTGGTCTATATCTTCCGAACTATTTAACATATTTTCACGAAATAAAGCTCAAACTGCAGAGCAGGCACATGTTTCATAGAGATCCCGAACCGGCATCCCTAAGGTTGATATCAAGTACCTTATTTTTTACAATTTTTGGTACTACTTTTGTGTTTTTTTCAAAATAACGCATATTTCACTGCAAACCCCTCCCCTGACACACCACTATGTTGCTTGCATATGACACCCGAAGTTCAAATATGTGTATTTTTACGTAACACAAAGAGAAAATACCCTAATTATAGAAAACGTTTATATTTTCCTGAAAACGAAATATTATCTTGTCTTCTGCAACGGTTAATTTTGCTGCACCCTGTATATATATTTCGATGTCAGAACAAAATATGCTGTTTTCATATTCAACACATCAGGATAGATACGAAAGGCACAAATTAGCAGAAAAATTATAAAATGATGAAGTAAGCAAGATATATAATACATGAAGGACTTTAACCCTTACCTTTTCAATGAGATCACATGACGCGCACCTTCTTTCAAAAATTGATTCCAATTACCACTGAGTTATTCACTTTTCTTATATATTTTTTTATTTCACGTAAAACTGTCGGTTAGCAACCTTCTGACAATATATCATATGTCAATATGTACATATTGAATTGTTACGAATTGTTGTGTATTATAATCTGTTTTGGTCTATATCTTCCGAACTATTTAACATATTTTTACGAAATAAAGCTCAAACTGCAGTGCAGGCACATCTTTCATAGAGATCCCAAACCGGGATCCTTATGGTTGATATCAAGTACCTTATTCTTTACCATTTTTGGTACTACTTTTGTGTTTTTATCAAAATAACGCATATTTCACTGCACACCCCTTCCCTGAAACACCACTATGTGGCTTGCATATGACATCCGAAGTTCAAATATGTGTATTTTTACGTAACACAAAGAGAAAATACCCTAATTATAGAAAACGTTTATATTTTCCTGAAAACGAAATATTATCTTGTCTTCTGCAACGGTTAATTTTGCTGCACCCTGTATATATATTTCGATGTCAGAACATAATATGCTGTTTTCACATTCTACACATCAGGATAGATACGAAAGGCACAAATTAGCAGAAAAATTATAAAATGATGAAGGAGGTAAGATATATCCCACATGAACGACTTTAACCCTTACGTTTTCGATGAAAACACGTGACGCACACCTTCTGTCAAAAATTGATTCCAATTACCACTCAGTTATTCACTTTTCTTATAATTTTCTTATTTCACGTAAAACTGTTGGTTGGCAACCTTCTGACAATATATCATATGTCAATACCTACATATTGAATTGTTACGAATTGTTGTGTATTATAATCTGTTTTGGTCTATATCTTCCGAACTATTTAACATATTTTCACGAAATAAAGCTCAAACTGCAGAGCAGGCACATGTTTCATAGAGATCCCGAACCGGCATCCCTAAGGTTGATATCAAGTACCTTATTTTATACAATTTTTGGTACTACTTTTGTGTTTTTTTTTTCAAAATAACGCATATTTCACTGCAAACCCCTTCGCTGACACACCACTATGTTGCTTGCATATGACACCCGAAGTTCAAATATGTGTATTTTTACGTAACACAAAGAGAAAATACCCTAATTATAGAAAACGTTTATATTTTCCTGAAAACGAAATATTATCTTGTCTTCTGCAACGGTTAATTTTGCTGCACCCTGTATATATATTTCGATGTCAGAACAAAATATGCTGTTTTCATATTCAACACATCAGGATAGATACGAAAGGCACAAATTAGCAGAAAAATTATAAAATGATGAAGTAAGCAAGATATATAATACATGAAGGACTTTAACCCTTACCTTTTCAATGAGATCACATGACGCGCACCTTCTTTCAAAAATTGATTCCAATTACCACTGAGTTATTCACTTTTCTTATATATTTTTTTATTTCACGTAAAACTGTCGGTTAGCAACCTTCTGACAATATATCATATGTCAATATGTACATATTGAATTGTTACGAATTGTTGTGTATTATAATATGTTTTGGTCTATATCTTCCGAACTATTTAACATATTTTCACGAAATAAAGCTCAAACTGCAGTGCAGGCACATCTTTCATAGAGATCCCAAACCGGGATCCCTATGGTTGATATCAAGTACCTTATTCTTTACCATTTTTGGTACTACTTTTGTGTTTTTATCAAAATAACGCATATTTCACTGCACACCCCTTCCCTGAAACACCACTATGTTGCTTGCATATGACATCCGAAGTTCAAATATGTGTATTTTTACGTAACACAAAGAGAAAATACCCTAATTATAGAAAACGTTTATATTTTCCTGAAAACGAAATATTATCTTGTCTTCTGCAACGGTTAATTTTGCTGCACCCTGTATATATATTTCGATGTCAGAACAAAATATGCTGTTTTCACATTCTACAAATCAGGATAGATACGAAAGGCACAAATAAGCAGAAAAATTATAAAATGATGAAGGTAGTAAGATATATCCTACATGACCGACTTTAATCTTTACCTTTTCGATGAGATCACGTGACGCACACCTTCTGTCAAAAATTGATTCCAATTACCACTGAGTTATTCACTTTTCTTATAATTTTCTTATTTCACGTAAAACTATTGGTTGGCAACCTTCTGACAATATATCGTATGTCAATAGTTACATATTGAATTGTTACGAATTGTTGTGTATTATAATCTGTTTTGGTATCTATCTTCATAACTATTTAACATATTTTCACCAAATTCAGCTCAAACTGCAGTGCAGGGACATCTTTCATAGACACCCCAAACCGGAATCCCTATGGTTGATATCAAGTACCTTATTCTTTACCATTTTTGGTACAACTTTTTTGTTTTGTTTTTTTTTTTTTCAAAATAACGCATATTTCACTGCACACCCCTTCCCTGACACACCACTATGTTGCTTGCATATGACACCCGAAGTTCAAATATGTGTATTTTTACGTAACACAAAGAGAAAATACCCTAATTATAGAAAACGTTTATATTTTCCTGAAAACGAAATATTATCTTGTCTTCAGCAACGGTTAATTTTGCTGCACCCTGTATCTATATTTCGATGTCAGAACAAAATATGCTGTTTTCACATTCTACACATCAGGATAGACACGAAAGTCACAAATTAGCAGAAAAATTATAAAATGATGAAGGAGGTAAGATATATCCCACATGAACGACTTTAACCCTTACGTTTTCGATGAAAACACGTGACGCACACCTTCTGTCAAAAATTGATTAAAATTACCACTCAGTTATTCACTTTTCTTATAATTTTCTTATTTCACGTAAAACTGTTGGTTGGCAACCTTCTGACAATATATCATATGTCAATTCTTACATATTGAATTGTTACGAATTGTTGTGTATTATAATCTGTTTTGGTCTATATCTTCCGAACTATTTAACATATTTTCACGAAATAAAGCTCAAACTGCAGAGCAGGCACATCTTTCATAGAGATCCCGAACGGGCATCCCTAAGGTTGATATCAAGTACCTTATTCTTTACCATTTTTGGTACTACTTTTGTGTTTTTATCAAAATAACGCATATTTCACTGCACACCCCTTCCCTGAAACACCACTATGTTGCTTGCATATGACATCCGAAGTTCAAATATGTGTATTTTTACGTAACACAAAGAGAAAATACCCTAATTATAGAAAACGTTTATATTTTCCTGAAAACGAAATATTATCTTGTCTTCTGCATCGGTTAATTTTGCTGCACCCTGTATATATATTTCGATGTCAGAACAAAATATGCTGTTTTCATATTCAACACATCAGGATAGATACGAAAGGCACAAATTAGCAGAAAAATTATAAAATGATGAAGTAAGCAAGATATATAATACATGAAGGACTTTAACCCTTACGTTTTCGATGAGAACACGTGACGCACACCTTCTGTCAAAAATTGATTCCAATTACCACTCAGTTATTCACTTTTCTTATAATTTTCTTATTTCACGTAAAACTGTTGGTTGGCAACCTTCTGACAATATATCATATGTCAATATGTACATATTAAATTGTTACGAATTGTTGTGTATTATAATCTGTTTTGGTCTATATCTTCCGAACTATTTAATATATTTTCACGAAATAAAGCTCAAACTGCAGTGCAGGCACATCTTTCATAGAGATCCCAAACCGGGATCCCTAAGGTTGATATCAAGTACCTTATTCTCTACTATGTTTGGTACTACTTTTTTGCTTTTTTCAAAATAACGCATATTTCACTGCACACCCCTTCCCTGAAACACCACTATGTTGCTTGCATATGACATCCGAAGTTCAAATATGTGTATTTTTACGTAACACAAAGAGAAAATACCCTAATTATATAAAACGTTTATATTTTCCTGAAAACGAAATATTATCTTGTCTTCTGCATCGGTTAATTTTGCTGCACCCTGTATATATATTTCGATGTCAGAACAAAATATGCTGTTTTCACATTCTACACATCAGGATAGATACGAAAGGCACAAATAAGCAGAAAAATTATAAAATGATGAAGGTAGTAAGATATATCCTACATGACCGACTTTAACCCTTACCTTTTCGATGAGATCACGTGACGCACACCTTCTGTCAAAAATTGATTCCAATTACCACTGAGTTATTCACTTTTCTTATAATTTTCTTATTTCACGTAAAACTATTGGTTGGCAACCTTCTGACAATATATCATATGTCAATAGTTACATATTGAATTATTACGAATTGTTGTGTATTATAATCTGTTTTGGTATCTATCTTCATAACTATTTAACATATTTTCACGAAATTCAGCTCAAACTGCAGTGCAGGGACATCTTTCATAGACACCTCAAACCGGAATCCCTATGGTTGATATCAAGTACCTTATTATTTACCATTTTTGGTACTACTTTTGTGTTTTTTTCAAAATAACGCATATTTCACTGCACACCCCTTCCCTGACACACCACTATGTTGCTTGCATATGACACCCGAAGTTAAAATATGTGTATTTTTACGTAACACAAAGAGAAAATACCCTAATTATAGAAAACGTTTATATTTTCCTGAAAACGAAATATTATCTTGTCTTCTGCAACGGTTAATTTTGCTGCACCCTGTATATATATTTCAATGTCAGAACAAAATATGCTGTTTTCACATTCTACACATCAGGATAGACACGAAAGGCACAAATTAGCAGAAAAATTATAAAATGATGAAGGTAGTAAGATATATTCTACATGAACGACTTTAACCCTTACCTTTTCGATGAGATCACGTGACGCACACCTTCTGCCAAAAATTGATTCGAATTACCACTGAGTTATTCACTTTTCTTATAATTTTCTTATTTCACGTAAAACTGTTGGTTGGCAACCTTCTGACAATATATCATATGTCAATATGTACACTTATGTCCAAAATTGTTGTCGCATGTCTTTAGAAATTACATAAATAGAAATAACTCTCTTTCTTGTGATAGAAAATGTCATATTTCTTCTTGGAAATAAGCAGATAAACAAAACACATATTTCCAAAAAATATTTCAATAAAAAATTAAGAAATAAGCAAGTTATAATTAAAAAAGAATTCTCCGAAACTTTCATCGAAAAATTCTAAGTTCCATTTTCGTAAACGTGGCAAACGCGCAGCGAAATTTACAAAGAGGGAGGGAATTTTATGCTTTGTTAGAAATACAACGTAAATCTGTCATAAGGTTAGTTACTATACATGTGGCACAGCTCTAACAATCATTGCTATTAAGCATTTTACATTTAAACAAAGGACTAAATAGAAATAAGCTACAAAATGTGCGAAGCGATCAGGCATTTTGTGTTAGTGGTTTCGTTACATGCGTCCGCCAAGGTGCAACCCTTATAGTGTCTTCGTAGAGTAGTCGTTTAAAGCTTCTTCTTTACATACTTTATTTTTCCACGATCATCACTTCGAATCCCATACCCTATAGCAACTTTTTTTTTTTTTTTTTTTTTTTAGAAAAGCTTGATTCTGTGAATTCCTTAAGGAACAATATTTTGTTCTAATAATGCTCCTTAGCATTATCCTTTTATTTGAATATTTCCGAATAATTTAGAATTATGTCTTTAAAAACATTAAAACTATCAAGAATTTTATAAAAAGCGGAAGTTTCATTTATAATCATTTTCATAACCGAAATGGGAAACTTACAAATAGTGGAATCTTAATTAACATATGACTAAACTTTCATAAAACAGTAATTAAATAAAACATTTACTCCGCATAGTTTCTGCAAGTAATATGCAGGTAAAAGACAGAAATAATGAACGTAAACTATTAGATGTCGATTAAAAATTAGTAGGGATAGTTCTAAAGCCAAGTAGAAAATTCTCTCTGCTTCATGAAAATAATGAACATTTTACAAAAATAATGGTATTTTTGCTATATCGGAAATTTGTTTAGTAAATAAATAAATAAATAAAATACAATTATATAATTCAATCACTCTTACTCGATAGCTTGAAGAGAAACTGTGTCGGCCGCGATTCTTCGGTTTTCTTCGTAGCACACGAAGGGACACCAAGTTGATCCGAACCAAGGGAAAGGGTGTAGAAAGAAATAGTGGCACGCTACAGAACGGCATGATATGTGTGAATGGTCACGGCAGTGACACGGATGGATCATGGCAGGGGAATGACATGGGCATGATACACTATGTGTGAATTGATCTTTAACTGAAAACTGGCACATTCAGTGCACGAGGGAGTGAAGTTCACTTTTGATATTTTAGACATGTTTTATCTTTAAGATCTCTACTTGAATCTCCTTTCAGAGCGCATAAGGTTCAAAGATTCATGTTCAGAAATTGTTAAAAATGCAAAGTATATCTGTCATAATGTTAGTTACTATACATATGGAATAAGCATTTTACATGTAAACAAAGGAATAAACAGAAATAAGCTACAAAATATGCGAAACGATCATGCATTTTGTGTTAGTGGCTTTCTTATATGCGTCTGCAAAGTAGTCCGCTCTTAACTTACCTTTGTAGAGTATTTATTTAGCGCTTGCTCTTTATACTTTATTTTTCCATGACCATCAGTACAAATCACATACCCTACAGTCTTTTTTTTTAAGAAACGCTTGTTCTCTCTATTCGTTATAGTATTTTCCAACAAGTAGTAGGGTGATTTGCTAAAGCATGATTTAGTGCCCCCATTTTTTTCGATGATCATTAGTTCCAGCTCCGTACCTACATTATTTTTAAAATTTTGTTGGCGAGATTTCTTTATACAGCTCTCTTCTATTAATAAAAGGTATTTGATATTATTCTTTTTGTTAGTAATTTAAATATGGGCAAACAATTCAAATTTTTGCCTTTAAACGTGTTAAAATTATGAAGAGTTTTACAAAAAGTAGCAGCTTCATTGTCATAACGCGAAAATGAAACTTTAATAAAACTTAATCAACATATCATTAATTTTAATAAAACAATACTTTCGTTTTTTTTTATCACGAAGGGGCTAAACAATGGCTATACAAAGGATAGCCAAGAATTTCGCATGTGGGTCATACTCCTTTATTGGGACAAGTGTCATCTTACTTTTCAAAAGGAGTTTATAAACAAAATTTAATCTGCCTATTTTAAGAGTTTCGGAAGATACTATATTTTTATCACAAATTTGGAGCCGATTTCTCCCTTAGGATACCGATTCTAATGAAAGCAATATGATAAAAAAGAAAACTGATTCGACTATCTTCGAAGTCATTATCCGTGATGAAAGTGATGAGTACAAACTATTTCTCCCGGGGGAGAATTTCAATACACAGGGTAAAAATAGCACTGCAAAAGTATTGGTTTCTTCGGAAGTTTGAACGGGAGTGGTAAGAATTTCATTGGTCCCAGGAGAAAATGTGCCCCTGTGCTACCCCCTGAAATCATCAGTATGTGGTAATGAGGCAATCAACATCAACTTAATTTTTACAAATTGCCCTTTCTCCTTTTAGAAGCCAAGCTATCCTAAACGCTGGAATAAGTCTTCACTTACTTCATTGACGAATTTATATAAGTAGATTCAAGTCCCTAATGACGGACTTGCAGGATACACTATTTTATCATGTATTTTGAATCTCCTTCCGCTTTAGGATATATATTTTGGCGACAGTGAGGTGGTGAAATCACGACTCTAGCCAAATGATTTGGCGTGGGAGACCTGGGTTCGATTCTCGGAGGGAGCTCATGTGGTTCGGATTCCACATTAATCAGTAGGTCGCGTCTCATATAGCCTCGCTGTTGAAAGGGACTTTAAACTCAAAATCAACTCAACTCTAGCCAAGTGATTCTAATTTTCAAAAATTCGTTTTACATAGTTCATTCGGTTTACCTGTGATCAGGAGACAGAAAACTTCGATTCATATTTATATGTTGAGAAAGTATTATATAAATTACCTTTATACCTTTTCCTGTAGATGCTGAATATTCGAAAACTGGATTACACCGAACCATTTATTTTAGTGAGGAATTTATATATCAAACTTCATCTATATAACATGAGGGACTTTTGAGATACTTTATTTATAGTTTAAATTTTAAAATTCCATTTCCCCCTTAGGATGCAAATTTTAACAAAACATTGACAAGACGACACTGCTAATTATGTTCAGAAAACCATTTAAATAAACTAAAAAATGAAGAAACCACCCCTTTTCGTATAATTTGTTTATATGTGTTATCGAGATGTATTTAATAAATTAGCAATCGTGGAGCAATCAATTAGTGTGCACCCACGAAATGTTCACGCTTGGTGATGATCAGCAGTTCAAATCCGGCATACTATTTTTTTTTTATTTATTATTATGTTCACATTTTGTTAGTGATATTTTGTTAAACAACTCTCTTTTAATCCAGCGTGGGAGGCCCGGGTTCGATTCCCTTTGGGAGCTCATGTGGTTCGGATTTCACGTTAATCAGTAGGTCCACGTCTTATATGGTCTCGCTGCTAAACGGGACGTTAAACTCAACTCAACAATCTCTTTTAATTCAAAAAATATTTCTCAATATTACTAATTTAATGCTATTCAATTTGAATATGTGCATAAAGTATAATTCAAACTTTTATATTTATCAAATATTACAATTAGCAAGATTTCAATAAAAAGAAGGAACTTGATTGTCACAACCTGAAATTGAAACTTTAATAAAAGTTTAGTCAACATACCCGCAACTTTAATAAAACATTACTTTCCTATTTATTATGCATCATGTAGTGCTAACTATATTTGTTGTATAATTTTGCAATACAAATTAATTTAATATTCTAGAAAAAGTAACTACATTTGTTAATTCCTTTTGTACACAATGCTGTGATAAATCGTTACATTACTACATAAACAAGTATGAAAGTATCAAAAATATTTTATCGAAAATTTCTTCTAATTCAATGCAGAATATTTTAAAATCATCATTCAATGTTTTGTTGCATCAAAATGACCATAATAGGGTTGCTTTTTTGTTTACTCTACATATGCACTGCAAGTTATACGTAAATGTAGTTGAAATAATTAATATAATATAAAATATATATATATATATATATATCAATTGGCGATTTAAAAAGGTGTTGGTCAATATGAAGATCTGCAAGTATCATTTTATGCGAAGTTGTCTAATATATATGTGAAATTAAAATTAAATATAATAAAGTTCTTCTCGGGCAATCAGCCAGGTGAAAACTGGTGGATAGGCCAACGTTTCGAGAACTGTCATCGTTCTCATCATCAGGGCAATTATGTCTAAATCCGCTGATCTCTACATAATTGCACTGATGATGAGAACGATGACAGTTCTCGAAACGTTGGCCTATCCACCAGTTTTCACCTGGCTGATTGCCCGAGAAGAACTTTATTATATACGCCGCCAGGAAAGCTTCAAGTCTTACTTAAAATTAAATATTTTTAAAGACAGCACTCCAAGTTAATTTGTTTTATTGTAAATGTAATATTTTTTTTTTTTAAAAAAAAGCGCTTAATACTCTTTGATGAGGGTGAAAAGGCGACGTAAAAAAGTTTTCGGTTTGATGACTGATCTTGAGTTTGTCGTCTCTTTGAGCACTGAGGCTATATGAGACGTAGATCTACAGCTTAATGTGGGTTCCGAAACACATGCGCTCTCACCGGGAATCCGAACTGGATCTTTTGTGTCGAAAAGGCGTACGTTAACACCTTTTCGTATAATCACGAAGGAACAGTTTTCACTTCAAGGAGAAATCCCAATCGGAGGTGACTTGAAAGAGTTTATTTCGGAAGAAAGATTAAATATTTGCATGAACTTCAGAATGGTTAACTTTTTGAAGTCTGAAAAACCTATTTAGTTGCGTTTGAACTTTTGGAAATGTCATTTTGAAGGTAGATAGTCTTGAGTGTGTGTGTTTCATAATGTATTTTACAGTGCCCTTATTGTTTCTCATAGTCATTCTCTGAAATGAAGTTTTTAAAGTGGCAATTTTAGTCGAAATTTTTTATTTTAAGGTATATGTATGAAATTAAGTTAGAAATCCCCCTTCAGTAGTCTTTGAAGGATTGATCTTAAACGCTTCATTCTTAACACGTTACCTTTCACCCAGTGCTTCTTCCGGACAAGCTCTGACAGTGCCCCCCCCCTCCCCGTAATACTGACAAGGAGAAGGCAGAGTTTGGTAAGTGAACTACGGAGACATTTTTTTGAAAGGTGGTAGTGCACATTTAAAGAGTAAATATTACAAACTGGGAGAGCGCAATGGCCAAAAATAACGGAGATAAACCGTCTTAAAGTTTTCTACTCGCCGCATATATCGTACGACGTACGAATTTACCAATTGACGGTGTGGGAAAGTGAGTAAAACCTGTAACTCGTGTGTAAAGTATCCCGGGTTCGATTCCTGTTCGAGTAACACATCTCTTTTTTTCTTCAACCAATAAAGTAGGCATTTGTAACTATACGTAAAATATTAATTCATCGTAAGTTTATAATGAATAAAACAATAGAAATTTTCAAATCACTTGTAAAATCTTTCAATGTTCCATGTTAACTGGCAAACCAAATTTAATCTATTCCGATAAATATATTGATATCACGAGTTATATTATGGTTACGACCAGTGGCGTATTTGCTATTTTATTTCGGGGGGGGGGCTTTGCCAACTTTAGTCCTGGAAATGTGAAAATTCTCGAAGATATTTCATTTACTTTAATATAGTAAATAATATTTCGGGGGGGGGGGGTGCTTAAGCCCAGAAGCGTCCCTAATAAATACGCCACTGGTTACGACAGTCATTGTGTAATAAATGTTCTTGACGCTTCGTGTCTACATCTGTTGACAATGTATGAATTACAAAGGAGTTGAGGGGGAAATCCCCTTTGCTAATACCGAATGTTGCTATAACCAAAGGAGATTTCCTCCTCATTCCCCTTATAATTCGACTGCGGTAACAATAATATTTACGAAATAGATTAAATTTTGTTTCTACCGTAGTTAAAATGGAACATTGAAAGATTTTACAAGTGATTTGAAAATTTCTATTGTTGTATTCATTATAAACATATAATGAAGTAATATTTTACTTATAGTTACAAATGGCTACTTTATTGGTTGAAGCAAAAAAAAAAAATATATGACTCGAACAGGAATTCAATTCGGAACCCTTTACGCATGAGTCAAAGATTTTCCTCACTTTGCCACGCCGACACTTGGTAAATGTGTGTGTCGTACAATTTATGCAGCGAGTAGAAAACTTTAAGACGGGTTTTCTCCATTATTTTTGGCCATTGCGCTCTCCCAGTTTGCAATATTAATTCTTTAAATGTGCACTAACAATTTTCAAAAAGTGGCCCCGAATTCACTTACCAAACTCTGCCTTCTCCTTGTGAGTGTGCCCCCCCCCCCCGGGAACATTAATTCTGAAAGAAACAGTGCTGTCAACGAATACTGATTTTTGTTTCTAATCTTGTAGGCATATCTGCTGAGGTGGTAGTCATAATTTACGTTTTAGCGAAATATTTCTGAATAGAATTTCGTTCAGCCAAAGGATGACTTCAAATCTATACTTCGTACACATTATGGATTACAGGGGATACCTAGTACTTTGCCGTACTATGTAAGGTATGCCGAACAATTGTTCGTAAGGAGAGTGCACAAGAAAGTAAAAAAGCAGTGTCATCTTTAGATTTTTATTCAAAACTTTCAATTGAAAAATAATTCGTTGAGCATTGAGACAATTTTAAACAAATTCAAAATACTTTGATGGATTCCTAATTGTAATTATTAATTCAGAAATCTGAGGACGTCTATATTCTAAGTGACGAAAATACCAGAGTTTGTTGTCTAACGAGTTAATTGGTTTCCTAGCGTAATTCTTTATTTCTTTTCTGTACACGAAAATACATAGATTAATACCTATGATATTAATCAAAGAAACTTCTTTCTGACGTAACAAGCAATTATTATAACCACACTTATTTCTAATTTAATATGATGTATAACTCTTGTTATAGATGTTATATCGGCTTGAGAGTTTATACTGTAAAAGTTATAGGAAGAGAGTCCTTAGCTATCTGATGATTAGGCTGCTCTAGAGTGTATTAACTGCTTAGGGGTGTGGGATTAAGCATTGTTCTATTGATAAATTATTATTTATTATTTAACACTATTTTGAAGAGGGAACATAATTAAATTAACTCTCGCAGAAAATAATAAATATTTCACAAAAACAATTGTTTCAAAAACTTTATCACATGAATGGTAACTAATGAATGTAGGTGTGCAGTTAGCACTGGCGCTTCAAAATCAGGAGTCTCCGTGTTTCAATTAAATATATGCCTTCTTGGCTAGAGATTCTCCATCCCATTACGCGGAGGCAGGGATACATATTTTTAATATATAGGCCATGGCTGAATTAATAAATATTCTGTTCACTTTTTGTTAATGTTTCAGTGCACCTGGATCTTTTGGGCTATCAACTTTATCTAAAATCTTTTAAATAAATAAAACACATAACGCAATCACCATAATTTGATCCCACATTGAATACAAGAGTGAAGTCAAAACATACTCTTACCAAACATTATACAGCTCAATGAAGACAGTAAATATAAATTATTTATTCTAAATGAACGTTTAAAATAAATGTGCATACCATATTGTATATATACTGATAATCAAATAATTTCCCTAATTTCAGAGATTCAGTTATTCAGATAAGATTGAATACTAGCATGTGCAATCCTTCTAGTTAATGGTTTTATACAAGGTGTTTCGAAACAACACCGACAAAATATTTGGAATGTGATTAATGACACCAAGATAGGACAAAAAGTATAGACCCGTCTGGGTGCACAAATGCTTCCTTTCGGAGTTATAATATGCCAAAAATATGAAAAATGAACTTCAAAGGTCCATAGGTCCAAACCTATGACATCCACCGTGGTCGGGTCAAGACTTCACTTATGTGGAAGTACTCGATTTTCGAGGATAATAAGTTGTATATTTTGATTTTATTTTTATGTTTATGTCGCGGAATTGTTAATAAGGTTATGGGAATTTAATGTTGTAAATGTGAAGTAAATGCAAGCTGCACAGTCTGGTTAACGTTTGTGTCAGCAATTTATTGTAAACACTTGTGTATAAGAATGTCATCGTTACGAGTCTGGCAATGTAGGAAGGAAATGTTGACAATGTGTCTTTCCTCACATTAGCCAGATTCTAGAAATTGTATAAACTGAATCTGTAGGATTTTATGAATTTCATGAGATTACGGATGTACGGAGAATTGCTTAGAACCGGGAAATCAGAGCGTGTCGAGGGTTGCAATTTTGAGTTTTGACACATGGAAGGAATTTGTCTCTCCATGTGAAAACGGTGTTACACGTGCCGCAGCAGACGAAAAAGCAGACGATGGTAGTTGGACCCCGCCAAACAAAACCGGAGGACGAGAAGGTTTTGGGAGCAGTTCTAAGGAGTTCTGAGGAGTTCTTGGATCAGTTCTTGACAGTTCACGAACAGTTCTTGGATGAGTTCTTGGAGAGTTTGCCGAGTTACGACGGCGAATAATTCTTAGAAGTCCATGATCAATTTACCGTGATCATTCTTGGGATCGATTTTGGAGAATCGAGTTTCGTTTGAATATCAGCCAGATGACAAGAGAAGACAGTACGTTGTACTTCAACATAGTCTAACGACGCAGAACTTAGGCAGAGATTTGCATTGAGAGGAGCCATTCCTCAATGCCCATTTTCGTCGTCCACCAACAAGGAATTTCAACTTAAGGAGCAGAGTTCAACACCAGAACGACGAGGGAATACACCAGTTAAATCCAGGTATGTGTGGCACCGAGTCAGAATTCAAAGCTCAATACTTGATCGTTCTGTACCTGTCTGGCAAATGAATCCGAATATCCGTTATAGCTAACATTCATAGATCTTATAGTTCATTCATAAGATTATCGAAATACAGTGTTTTATTTTAAATGAAGTGGACGTATCTTTATTTGTCTAATCCCCAAATGAAAACCTCTCGCAAGTTAATTTTATAGTTTGTCCCACTCATTTTAGATGGTGAGTGGTAGGCGCCTAGTAGCACTCAAATTTGCATCCCCAATTAGGCACTGAGTGGCTAGGTTGTCATGATGGAGATGCTGTGAGTCATTTTGACTAGTGTAACGATCCTAGTAATTAGACAGCATGGTTGAGAGCTGGGTAAAAGGTCCTAGTAAATTAATTCCCACCCTTCCCTCCCGTTTCATGGTGGTGAGATGCTGGTCTTAAGATCGTTTAGATCAAAGGTACGATTCCAGTAGTTATTTAGAGCATGGTTGGAGATTGCTGGCTTGTAAAGATCCTAGTAGATTAATTCCCTCCCATCCCTCCCATGTTGGACATGCTGGTTTGCGTTAGCAATTGTATCGATCCCAGCAGACATGAATTAAGGGAGTAAAATATGCGAGTTCAGTAAATTTAAAACATTAGTAAATTTAAAAACCCTCCCTACCCTCCCATTCGTGGTAAAGTTTGTTAAATTAGTAACTTATGTATTTGTGAATAAAACCCACCCATCCCACCCTCGCTTCGATTCAGCATGATAGTAAAACAAGTGCGACGACTGAGTTCGATTCTCGATTGAATAACAGAAATGTGCATTAGTGATATTTTTAAAGTAAATAACGGATTACGTTCATCAAACCTAGTAATTATATGGTAGTTTGTGTTAGAATATTAAGGTTAATAACAATAATACATAAAGTGATAATATTACAAGTTTACAATAAAAATAATAAGAGAAAAGAAAGTGAAATAATTTTTGTTGTTGTTCTGGATACACAGAACGGATGCATGAATCAGGCATTTTATGCTGAGTGGAAGACGATTGTCGCTCAAGCGTTTAAGTACGAGTGGAGCCGAGTAGACACGAAGGCACACGATTACGTTGAGAGCCGCACGAAAAAATTTGCTCCGTAGCGTAGTTACGAGCAGAGTAGGCGGAATAACAAAGACAGACCAGTTGTTGTATAATACATTAAATATAACCTACATTAATCCTAGAATTGAATTATTTAGTATCTATTTTAAAGTAAATAGTAATAAGCGTCATAATGTTGTCTCTAAAGAACAATCACAGGGTGCACTATCCTGTTCTTAAAGACAATGGAAAACCTGCGACGATGTTCAGTAAATCTAGGTACTATTCATTAGATTTAGGAGTTTTAAAATATTTTGCGGAATATTATCCGACATATAATGAAACAAAGGAACAGACGTTTAGAGATAACGTTCTGGGTCGCAGATACAAAAACTATTATATGATTGAATTCTCAGAGAAGAATTTCAGCGTTGATGATTTGGTAGAATTAGGATTCAGGAGACATTTCTTGTCTATAATTACTGGTATTTCAGAGACAAATACGTTAATACGCAACGCTATATTTTTCGCAATCAAAGAAGATCAACTTAAATACAAAGTATGTGCTAGTCAAGAACTAGTGAATCAATGGCTTGATCGTTTTAGGAATAGATTTGTCTGCACTCAGGCAGTAAAAATTTCAGAGTTTATTAGTACAATAGCGTTATATGAGAAACAAGCAAAAATAGTAGTGGCAAGTGACAAATCGTTGCTAGATTTAGTAGCTTTTGCGTTGTTCTTTAAACAACGGACACCTTGGTTATCAGCCTAGAGATGACCAAGAAAGTAGAAGAGTTTTGTGTATAGATATTAGTATTATTATTATTATTATTAGATATATGAATAGGATAAGGATATATTATTAGTAATTATTAATGTTTTAAGTATTTAGTTAGGATAATAATTTGATTATAAGATATTTTGTTTAGTAATAGAGGACATAAGTATATGGGTAGTTATAGTAGTATTATTAATATTGGAAGAGGAAAATCTGACTATCAATTGGTTTTATTGCAGTATGTCTTTATGGCATATAGTTTTAGTGTAATTTTAATAGTGACGTAATAAATAGAATAAAAGTAGGAAAGACTATGGAGAAAGAAAAGCAAAACAAAGAAAATGAAACATGAATGATTTTGTGATTAGTTTTGTATTAGGATCTTAGATGTAAGAGAAGGCAAGAATGAAAAAAAAACACAAAATGAATGATGCAATTGAAGTAGATTTAGTCTAGACATAAGTTTAAAATTAAGAAACCCTGATAATTAGGCCAAACCTTTCATTAGGGGAAACTCTAATCAGGAAGGAAATCCCATTCTCTTCGAGTTGAAGTGGGCGATTACCACACTTCGATGAGAATATTTTATTTATTATGCAACATAAGTCTTCCGTGATCGTTGAAAAGAGACACAGGAGTTGACTCGTACATCACGTGAAAGCCGTGCAAATTTTTTTTGGTGGAGATATCCTTCATTTTTAGCTAATCCCTTAGCGTAAGATTAAAAATTAAGATAGAAATAATTAGTTAGTAAATTATTTGACATTCTAGGGAATTCTAGGATAGTCAGAAGAGAGAGAGATGTTAGTAGAGCATCTAAAATATAGTAGAAATAGAATATAGTTATATTCTTCTAGTATAATATAAAAATAGTCTAGATTAATCGATTCAGTTGTATTAGTTAGGAAGAAAGAGGAAAAGAGTTGGATTTTAGGAATGTGATTATTGAGAAGAAGGAAATTTTAGTGAAGATAGAGTTAGAATGTAAATAATTAAAGACGTAAGACGTAAAGAAGTAACCATCAGTAGATCTATAACATAGACTATAATTAATAATAAATGTGGATAGAGAGAAGAAGAAAGAAATAATAAATAATGAATAATGGTTAATGAGTAAATAACAGTAATAAGATAGAAGTAAATAATGAGTTTATAGATTTAAGCATGCATCGACGAATAGATATATAGATAAATATGTATGCATGAATTAGCGCTAGGAGTACTCCATGAGAATATAAGAAGTAGTTATAAGATATAGAATATATATATATATATATATATATATGAATAAAGCGCAAGAAAAGAAGAAAATGGAGAAATGTTATCGGGGATATGCAGAGGATTTTTCCTGCAGAAGAGAAGCCCTGAACAGATATAGAACTTATTCGAGTTGGAAATATGAAGTAGTTTTAGACTTTCTTCGATAGTAGTCCTTCTCACACGCTATAGGCCCTGTCGGCAATTGTTAAAATAATGTAATAATCTAATAATTTAATGTAGAGATAAGTATAGTGTAATAACTTAATAAATATGATAAGGAGTTTAATAGTAATAAATAATAATATGAATTGTTGAATTAGTGAAATTGTTATGGAAAGGCCATCCTAGACAATGTAACTAGTCAAATAAGTAAATAAGTAAATAAATAATAAATAAATATAATAGTCTATGGTTATGATCTAGGAGAATAAATAGTCACGTCTTCGATATTGATGAAAAAAAAGAAAAGAAGAATCACGTCACGATAATTCTATCAAAGTTAGGTATGGAGAAGAATTAAGTTTTAAATTTTTTGAAAACCGGTCAGATTTTGTAAAACCATGTATATAGATAGTTATAAATATGCTAGCTGTAGCCAAATTTTGATTGAGATGATACGGCAAGTCAGGCTGCCGTATTTAACAACCAAAGCCTTCAGGATTTTTAGGAAATGGAAAATCCATCATTTCTCTGAATCACAATCAATTTTTGTATGCAGTTAACAAGCGTTAGGGATAATAATAATTATAGGTTAAGAACAAGTAAATAGTCATAGTATTTAAATAAATATATATATTCGCGTGTAAAAATTTTTTTTGGTACTTACCCATATAGATAATCCAGTAAATAGTCCATTGTGTAATCCTGTGTAATGTCCATAATGTAATTATATTAATTTAGTATATATCACATATTAATAACATTTTCACTTTTAAACATTTTTATCACTTTATAATATTTTTAGATTTTAATATATCACATTTTGAATATTTTAATCACGAACGGATATGCCAGATTGGTAGAGTAATGGTCGAGTACTAGTATGAATTTTGAATATCGGTAACACTACTGAAGTGCAAGAGATCCCGCACGCAATCTCACGAATAGAGGTCACGAATTGGAACATTTTAGTGAATTCCAATAAACATTCGACGTAGATAAAAACATTCACGTACATCATGTGACATAGTGGTTTTGTAAAATAAAGTGTTTTAAAACTAATAATGTAATAAGTGCGACGAAATATTAGCACTCGATGTTATCCAGTCAACGGTGACGCGTGAATAGAAGGCAGGAAGTTGAATTAACCTTGACAAAGCTTGATTGAAAAACTGATGAGCTTGCAGTAACTATGCTGGAAGTACATTCAGGATTTCCAATGCCCTGCGTTAGGATTTTCTTGCTGTTCAGATTAAAATCTCAGTGAATAAAATTTTCATGAAAATAAAACATTAATATGTTCAAGTTTTTACAGTGCGATTGTGAATATGTTAATTAACTATGTTCTAAAAAGTTTTTGTTTTAGATTTCCATTCACAGAGAGGTGGAAATAAATGAAGTTAAAACATTACTGATACGGCCAATAAATTTATTGGTTGGCACGTATGGACAGTCAGAGTAATGGAAGTTTTTGGTAATACGACACTGTAAAAGCGTTGTCGCTAAGAGGAGATAACTCAAGAGTACTTGCAAACTAATATATATGTATTCATGCACAATCACTCTTGACAAAATGTGATGTGCAAGTATTTCAGCAAAATCTCGCTAGATGTCGCGAGGATATACTTTGCTACATTACATTTCAAATATTGTATTTTATAATTTTAGGAAGTAAGAGAAAATTAAATTAAAAATTCAAAGATATATATATTATGAATACATGTTAGGTGAAGGAATATCGATTACTATTTATATAATTTATTTTGCATATTTTATTTCATTTCAAGTTTATATTTATCTTTACTATGGTGTTAGTATATATCATGTACAGGGTGTTTATAGAAAATCGCCCTCTTACGATGTCGAATTTGGTTTGCGGAGCAACCAATTTTTAAGGGGGGACATGTGGAAGTACTCGATTTTCGAGGATAATAAGTTGTATATTTTGATTTTATTTTTATGTTTATGTCGCGGAATTGTTAATAAGGTTATGGGAATTTAATGTTGTAAATGTGAAGTAAATGCAAGCTGCACAGTCTGGTTAACGTTTGTGTCAGCAATTTATTGTAAACACTTGTGTATAAGAATGTCATCGTTACGAGTCTGGCAATGTAGGAAGGAAATGTTGACAATGTGTCTTTCCTCACATTAGCCAGATTCTAGAAATTGTATAAACTGAATCTGTAGGTTTTTATGAATTTCATGAGATTACGGATGTACGGAGAATTGCTTAGAACCGGGAAATCAGAGCGTGTCGAGGGTTGCAATTTTGAGTTTTGACACATGGAAGGAATTTGTCTCTCCATGTGAAAACGGTGTTACACGTGCCGCAGCAGACGAAAAAGCAGACGATGGTAGTTGGACCCCGCCAAACAAAACCGGAGGACTAGAAGGTTTTGGGAGCAGTTCTAAGGAGTTCTGAGGAGTTCTTGGATCAGTTCTTGACAGTTCACGAACAGTTCTTGGATGAGTTCTTGGAGAGTTTGCCGAGTTACGACGGCGAATAATTCTTAGAAGTCCATGATCAATTTACCGTGATCATTCTTGGGATCGATTTTGGAGAATCGAGTTTCGTTTGAATATCAGCCAGATGACAAGAGAAGACAGTACGTTGTACTTCAACATAGTCTAACGACGCAGAACTTAGGCAGAGATTTGCATTGAGAGGAGCCATTCCTCAATGCCCATTTTCGTCGTCCACCAACAAGGAATTTCAACTTAAGGAGCAGAGTTCAACACTAGAACGACGAGGGAATACACCAGTTAAATCCAGGTATGTGTGGCACCGAGTCAGAATTCAAAGCTCAATACTTGATCGTTCTGTACCTGTCTGGCAAATGAATCCGAATATCCGTTATAGCTAACATTCATAGATCTTATAGTTCATTCATAAGATTATCGAAATACAGTGTTTTATTTTAAATGAAGTGGACGTATCTTTATTTGTCTAATCCCCAAATGAAAACCTCTCGCAAGTTAATTTTATAGTTTGTCCCACTCATTTTAGATGGTGAGTGGTAGGCGCCTAGTAGCACTCAAATTTGCATCCCCAATTAGGCACTGAGTGGCTAGGTTGTCACTTAGGAACTATATGTGCTCTCTCCAAATATCCAACTTTCACAATCCTGCGGTACTTCCACGACAATTTTTATAGAGGTAGTTGGTGAGTACTTCAAATTATATGTCTTTAGCCAAACTCCCTCTATAGAAATTGTTGCGTGAGTACCTTAAAATTCTGAAACATGCATTTTTGGATAACGCACATATTAGTTTCTAAGTGAAGTCTTGACCCGACTACGGTAGGTCCCATAGTTTTGGACCTATGGACCTTTAAAATTCATTTTTTTTTCATGTTTAAGGCAGCCTATAACTCCGAAAGGAAACATTTCTGAATCCAGGTTAATCCATATTTTTTGTCTTGTCTTGGTTCAAGAATCACCTCCCAAACGTTATCGGTGATCGAATAAACATTCTGTGTATTTGATACCAAATAATAGGTATGGTTCAGAAGTATAAAAAAGATAATAATCAAAATTCAGTAAGGTTTATCAAATTTGCTTAGGAAACACGCGAAAATCTAGTTAAGAATTTCAAAAGTACTTTAAGAAATTTATCCCAATTTAGAGATACGAATCCACTTTATTTTAATGGCGTAGAGGCCTCGGATTCGATTCCCGGTGGGAGCTAATATGGTTCGGATTCCACGTGAGTTAGTAGGTCCACGTCTATTATATCCTCGCTGCTGAACGGGACGTTAAACTCAAAGTCAACTCAACCCAACTTCATTTCAAGTTTGGTTATGAATTTCCTTTAAATCACTTGCAAAGAAAATACAATTTTCGACTATTGCATTTTCCTTTTTCATCAGTCAATAATGAAGTCCTACGTTTTCAATGCGAGAAACGTCTTCTTAATAATGCCAAACAATGGTAGTAATTAGGTATCTCTCTTGTATATAATTTTTAATTACGAAGGAATGTTACGTATGAAATTTTGGCGGCTTGGCAGCAATTGTGCAAGGAATTTGTAGGCGTAACCGCTAGTGAAAGGTTAGAGTAGAGGTAGCATTTCGGCTTTACGTAGTGAGGGTTGCGAGATCGAATCCAACTGAAAGAAAAATTTATTTTTTTTTTAAATATATTTCGATGATTGCATCACAATTTTTTCTGCATGCTTAATCACATATTCACATAACATTTTATGGATGAAATGTAGCCCTTAAAAGGACTGTTTGAAACTAAACACGTTGTTAATATGATGTCCAGTGACCACCTGCTTCAACAACCGCTAACATTCGACGAGGCATTCTTTCTATCATTCGAAGGACATAGTCCGTGCCATTCGTAGCAAGATCTTCCCAAGCATTAACGACCTAATCCCAGAGTTCATTGGAAGTTCTAGGAACTTCATTAGCCCACTTCTCCCTCAAACACCTCTTTACCTCTGCCCAGACATTTTCTATTGGGTTAAGATCTGCTCCGCGTGGAGGACAATTGATTACCTCTACATCATATTGCTCTGCCAGCCACTCTTGGACAACTCGTGACATATGGACAGGTGACCGATCGTGTTGACAGTGGATTGCTCCCTCAGGATAACGTTCGCGAACAGATTTCAGCATAATATTCTCCAAGATGAACTTATACTGCGCACCTGTAAGACGCCCATCAATCCTGTGAAGATATCCAAATCCATCTGCAGAGATCCAACCCCAGACAGCCACTGATATGCGTCCGCTGGAACGCTTGTGCCATATGTATCGAGGATCGAACCTGGAACCTCTCTCACGAAAGACACAGACTGGTCCATCATTTGCAGAATAAAATATACATTCATCGCTGAAAATGTCACTTGTCCAGTTCCGATGCATATTTTCCTCTGCAAATTGACGTCGTCGTCTGATGTGTTCCGCAGAAAGAAATTCCTTAATGGCTGCACGCCGAGCGAATAGATTAGCCTCCCTGAGTCGCCTAATAGCTGTTTGACGTGATCCAGGAAAGTCAGCGGCTTGTCGCAGTTGACGCGAATTTGAATGGGGAGTTTCCTTGGCTTGTTCAACCAGACGACGGTCTTGCTCGTTTGTGGTAACTCGCCGTCTCCCATTACTACGACGACTAATTGTTTCCCCGGTAACACAATATCTGTGTGCCCACTGCTGACCTGTTCTAGGGTGAATGCCTACATGTTCCGCGGCTTGCTTAGCGCTGTAGCCTTCGTCAAGAAGCGTTATGAAACGAATTCTTGCTTCCTCCATGACGTCTGCCACTCAAATGTAAGTGGATGTCTATCTAAAAGAACCCCATGTATTACGTGGCATTTACTAGACACGAACTCTTTTTTATCGAATTTTGATTTGTTGTCAATATCAGATATTTGGTAGTGTGAATTGAGTCCTTACTTAATAGCCCTACAGTATCACACGAAACACAGCCAGAGGCGTTTTCTTTCAGCTTTACCTTTGAATGTGCATAATGTAACTTGTATTCTCTAGGCGTTTCAATAACCAAACATACTTAACTTCAGAACTAGTAACAGTATATATGTATATCCCTCAGTTTCATTCAATGACATCTAGAATACTTCTTACAGCACCGAGGTTATATAAGACGTAGACTTACAGACTAGCGTTTAATTTGAACAAATGCACATTCACCGATAAACGAATCAGGCCCGTATCCAGGGGGTCTAGGGGAGCCGGTCCCCCCTAAATTTTAGCTGCCTCCTAAAAGTTTCACGGTAGGCTTGCAAATGAACTATAATATGGTGATGAACTATAATATGGTTGAATCGGGCTTCCCCTAACTTCAGCCGAACCCCCTTTACATTTTTGGGCTGGCTACCGGCCTGAATCGAATCCAAAGTGCCCCCATTCCTTTCACAAGGATACCCCTTAGCCGCAAGTGAAGGCAACATTCCTTTAAATTATATATACCTGAACCACTTTAAATCACATATAGACCCTATTTGATCCATTTTTAATTTTCTTCGTAACAATAAATCCTATTTAATGTAGGTATACAATTTACCGGTAAAATAAGTAAACTGAAATAGGAAATAGCGATGGCCAATTCCAGAATTTTTACTTCCCGGAATCCGGAAAGTAAAATCGGAAACATTCTAGATTTCGGAAAATTCCGGATTTCAGTAAAATTCCGATGTCGGAAAAATTTCGTATTTTTTCCGAAGTCCGGAATATTTCTAAATTCCAGAATTGTTCAGACATAGAATTTTTTTCCGAAATCCGGAAAGTAAACTTACCGATTCCGGAAAATAAATTTTCTGGATTCCGGATCGCGAAAAATTTTGGCCATCGCTAGGAAATAGTAGGGTGTAATCTATTTATCAAGGGTGCATTTCGTGCTTGCGTTTTAATCTGTATCTGATTGCTTCAGAGAAAAACGTAAATTTCAACATTTATTTCTTTAATAGCAAAGATGTCCGCTCATTGTACGGGAAAAGTAGTTTTATTTGAAAAATATTTTGAATATCGTTTGGACCTTCTTTCTCCTCTCAGAATGCATATTTGAATTGAAGTGAACTGATGAAAACTAAGCTCGACTCAAGTGCTTACTATGTGCACAAATTCATTTCAAATGGTTGAGTCGTTTTTCGTGGAGAAACAGAAAATATCGATGCAATTTTATACTGTTTATTGAGAAAACAGAGGAATAGTTGCGCTTCCTCCTAAAAGCGAAATTTTCGGTTTGGCTCTTGTGTCCATCGAGTTTTAACAAGGAATTTATATACCAGATTCCATATTCCAATCATTTGGGGTTCGTGATATACTATATATATATTTATATATATATATATATATTGCATAATTTTTAAACCGACTATCCTCCTAGAGCATTTTAATGAAATTGACTTGACAAAAGCAATGTCGAGTTAACTGTTCATAACTTCAATTTAAACACTTAAGAAATTTTCCTATATTTTATCTTCACGAAATAAAGCTCAAACTGCAGTGCAGGCACATCTATCATAGAGGTCCCAAACCGGGATCCCTATGGTTGATATCAAGTACCTTATTCTCTACTATGTTTGGTAATACTTTTTTGCTTTTTTCAAACTAACGCATATTTCACTGCAAACCCCTTCCCTGACACACCACTATGTTGCTTGCATATGACACCCGAAATTTAAATATGTGTATTTTTACGTAACACAAAGAGAAAATACGCTAATTATAGAAAACGTTTATATTTTCCTGAAAACGAAATATTATCTTGTCTTCTGCAACGGTTAATTTTGCTGCACCCTGTATATATATTTCGATGTCAGAACAAAATATGCTGTTTTCACATTCCACACATCAGGATAGATACGAAAGGCACAAATTAGCAGAAAAATTATAAAATGATGAAGGAGGTAAGATATATCCCACATGAACGACTTTAACCCTTACGTTTTCGATGAAAACACGTGACGCACACCTTCTGTCAAAAATTGATTCCAATTACCACTGAGTTATTCACTTTTCTTATAATTTTCTTATTTCACGTAAAACTATTGGTTGGCAACCTTCTGACAATATATCATATGTCAATAGTAACATATTGAATTGTTACGAATTGTTGTGTATTATAATCTGTTTTGGTATCTATCTTCATAACTATTTAACATATTTTCACCAAATTCAGCTCAAACTGCAGTGCAGGGACATCTTTCATAGACACGCCAAACCGGAATCCCTATGGTTGATATCAAGTACCTTATTCTTTACCATTTTTGGTACAACTTTTTTGTTTTGTTTTTTTTTTCAAAATAACGCATATTTCAATGCACACCCCTTCCCTGACACACCACTATGTTGCTTGCATATGACACCCGAAGTTAAAATATGTGTATTTTTACGTAACACAAAGAGAAAATACCCTAATTATAGAAAACGTTTATATTTTCCTGAAAACGAAATATTATCTTGTCTTCAGCAACGGTTAATTTTGCTGCACCCTGTATATATATTTCGATGTCAGAACAAAATATGCTGTTTTCACATTCTACACATCAGGATAGACACGAAAGTCACAAATTAGCAGAAAAATTATAAAATGATGAAGGAGGTAAGATATATCCCACATGAACGACTTTAACCCTTACGTTTTCGATGAAAACACGTGACGCACACCTTCTGTCAAAAATTGATTCCAATTACCACTCAGTTATTCACTTTTCTTATAATTTTCTTATTTCACGTAAAACTGTTGGTTGGCAACCTTCTGAGAATATATCATATGTCAATTCTTACATATTGAATTGTTACGAATTGTTGTGTATTATAATCTGTTTTGGTCTATATCTTCCGAACTATTTAACATATTTTCACGAAATAAAGCTCAAACTGCAGTGCAGGCACATCTTTCATAGAGATCCCAAACCGGGATCCCTATGGTTGATATCAAGTACCTTATTCTTTACCATTTTTGGTACTACTTTTGTGTTTTTATCAAAATAACGCATATTTCACTGCACACCCCTTCCCTGAAACACCACTATGTTGCTTGCATATGACATCCGAAGTTCAAATATGTGTATTTTTACGTAACACAAAGAGAAAATACCCTAATTATAGAAAACGTTTATATTTTCCTGAAAACGAAATATTATCTTGTCTTCTGCATCGGTTAATTTTGCTGCACCCTGTATATATATTTCGATGTCAGAACAAAATATGCTGTTTTCACATTCTACACATCAGGATAGATACGAAAGGCACAAATAAGCAGAAAAATTATAAAATGATGAAGGTAGTAAGATATATCCTACGTGACCGACTTTAACCCTTACCTTTTCGATGAGATCACGTGACGCACACCTTCTGTCAAAAATTGATTCCAGTTACCACTGAGTTATTCACTTTTCTTATAATTTTCTTATTTCACGTAAAACTATTGGTTGGCAACCTTCTGACAATATATCATATGTCAATAGTTACATATTGAATTATTACGAATTGTTGTGTATTATAATCTGTTTTGGTATCTATCTTCATAACTATTTAACATATTTTCACGAAATTCAGCTCAAACTGCAGTGCAGGGACATCTTTCATAGACACCTCAAACCGGAATCCCTATGGTTGATATCAAGTACCTTATTCTTTACCATTTTTGGTACTACTTTTGTGTTTTTTTCAAAATAACGCATATTTCACTGCACACCCCTTCCCTGACACACCACTATGTTGCTTGCATATGACACCCGAAGTTAAAATATGTGTATTTTTACGTAACACAAAGAGAAAATACCCTAATTATAGAAAACGTTTATATTTTCCTGAAAACGAAATATTATCTTGTCTTCTGCAACGGTTAATTTTGCTGCACCCTATATATATATTTCGATGTCAGAACAAAATATGCTGTTTTCACATTCTACACATCAGGATAGATACGAAAGGCACAAATTAGCAGAAAAATTATAAAATGATGAAGGTAGTAAGATATATTCTACATGAACGACTTTAACCCTTACCTTTTCGATGAGATCACGTGACGCACACCTTCTGTCAAAAATTGATTCCAATTACCACTCAGTTATTCACTTTTCTTATAATTTTCTTATTTCACGTAAAACTGTTGGTTGGCAACCTTCTGACAATATATCATATGTCAATACTTACATATTGAATTGTTACGAATTGTTGTGTATTATAATCTGTTTTGGTCTATATCTTCCGAACTATTTAATATATTTTCACGAAATAAAGCTCAAACTGCAGTGCAGGCACATCTATCATAGAGGTCATAAACCCTGATCCCTATGGTTGATATCAAGTACCTTATTCTCTACTATGTTTGGTACTACTTTTTTGCTTTTTTCAAAATAACGCATATTTCACTGCAAACCCTACCCTGACACACCACTATGTTGCTTGCATATGACACCCGAAGTTCAAATATGTGTATTTTTACGTAACACAAAGAGAAAATACGCTAATTATAGAAAACGTTTATATTTTTCTGAAAACGAAATATTATCTTGTCTTTTGCAACGGTTAATTTTGCTGCACCCTGTATATATATTTCGATGTCAGAACAAAATATGCTGTTTTCACATTCTACACATCAGGATAGATACGAAAGGCACAAATTAGCAGAAAAATTCTAAAATGATGAAGGTAGTAACATATATCCAACATGAACGACTTTAACCCTTACCTTTTCGATGAGAACACGTGACGCACACCTTCTGTCAAAAATTGATTCCAATTACCACTGAGTTATTCACTTTTCTTCTAATTTTTTTATTTCACGTAAAACTGTTGGTTGGCAACCTTCTGACAATATATCATATGTCAATATGTACATATTGAATTGTTACGAATTGTTGTGTATTATAATCTGTTTTGGTTTATATCTTCAAAACTATTTAACATATTTTCACGAAATAAAGCTCAAACTGCAGAGCAGGCACATCTTTCATAGAGATCCCGAACCGGCATCCCTAAGGTTGATATCAAGTACTTTATTTTTTACAATTTTTGGTACTACTTTTGTGTTTTTATCAAAATAACGCATATTTGACTGCACACCCCTTCCCTGACACACCACTATGTTGCTTGCATATGACACCCGAAGTTAAAATATGTGTATTTTTACGTAACACAAAGAGAAAATACCCTAATTATAGAAAACGTTTATATTTTCCTGAAAACGAAATATTATCTTGTCTTCTGCATCGGTTAATTTTGCTGCACCCTGTATATATATTTCGATGTCAGAACAAAATATGCTGTTTTCATATTCAACACATCAGGATAGATACGAAAGGCACAAATTAGCAGAAAAATTATAAAATGATGAAGTAAGCAAGATATATAATACATGAAGGACTTTAACCCTTACCTTTTCAATGAGATCACATGACGCGCACCTTCTTTCAAAAATTGATTCCAATTACCACTGAGTTATTCACTTTTCTTATATATTTTTTTATTTCACGTAAAACTGTCGGTTAGCAACCTTCTGACAATATATCATATGTCAATATGTACATATTGAATTGTTACGAATTGTTGTGTATTATAATCTGTTTTGGTCTATATCTTCCGAACTATTTAACATATTTTCACGAAATAAAGCTCAAACTGCAGTGCAGGCACATCTTTCATAGAGATCCCAAACCGGGATCCCTATGGTTGATATCAAGTACCTTATTCTTTACCATTTTTGGTACTACTTTTGTGTTTTTATCAAAATAACGCATATTTCACTGCACACCCCTTCCCTGAAACACCACTATGTTGCTTGCATATGACATCCGAAGTTCAAATATGTGTATTTTTACGTAACACAAAGAGAAAATACCCTAATTATAGAAAACGTTTATATTTTCCTGAAAACGAAATATTATCTTGTCTTCTGCATCGGTTAATTTTGCTGCACCCTGTATATATATTTCGATGTCAGAACAAAATATGCTGTTTTCACATTCTACACATCAGGATAGATACGAAAGGCACAAATAAGCAGAAAAATTATAAAATGATGAAGGTAGTAAGATATATCCTACATGACCGACTTTAACCCTTACCTTTTCGATGAGATCACGTGACGCACACCTTCTGTCAAAAATTGATTCCAATTACCACTGAGTTATTCACTTTTCTTATAATTTTCTTATTTCACGTAAAACTATTGGTTGGCAACCTTCTGACAATATATCATATGTCAATAGTTACATATTGAATTATTACGAATTGTTGTGTATTATAATCTGTTTTGGTATCTATCTTCATAACTATTTAACATATTTTCACGAAATTCAGCTCAAACTGCAGTGCAGGGACATCTTTCATAGACACCTCAAACCGGAATCCCTATGGTTGATATCAAGTACCTTATTCTTTACCATTTTTGGTACTACTTTTGTTTTTTTTTCAAAATAACGCATATTTCACTGCACACCCCTTCCCTGACACACCACTATGTTGCTTGCATATGACACCCGAAGTTAAAATATGTGTATTTTTACGTAACACAAAGAGAAAATACCCTAATTATAGAAAACGTTTATATTTTCCTGAAAACGAAATATTATCTTGTCTTCTGCAACGGTTAATTTTGCTGCACCCTGTATATATATTTTGATGTCAGAACAAAATATGCTGTTTTCACATTCTACACATCAGGATAGACACGAAAGGCACAAATTAGCAGAAAAATTATAAAATGATGAAGGTAGTAAGATATATTCTACATGAACGACTTCAACCCTTACCTTTTCGATGAGATCACGTGACGCACACCTTCTGTCAAAAATTGATTCGAATTACCACTGAGTTATTCACTTTTCTTATAATTTTCTTATTTCACGTAAAACTGTTGGTTGGCAACCTTCTGACAACATATCATATGTCAATATGTGCATATTGAATTGTTACTAATTGTTGCGTTTTATAATCTGTTTTGGTCTATATCTTCCGAACTATTTAACATATTTTCACGAAATAAAGCTCAAATTGCAGTGCAGGCACATCTATCATAGACACCCCAAACCGGGATCCCTATGGGTGATATCAAGTACCTTATTCTTTACCAATTTTGGTACTACTTTTGTGTTTTTTTTTTCAAAATAACGCATATTTCACTGCAAACCCCTTCCCTGACACACCACTATGTTGCTTGCATATGACACCCGAAGTTCAAATATGTGTATTTTTACGTAACACAAAGAGAAAATACCCTAATTATAGAAAACGTTTATATTTTCCTGAAAACGAAATATTATCTTGTCTTCTGCAACGGTTAATTTTGCTCCACCCTGTATATATATTTCGATGTCAGAACAAAATATGCTGTTTTCATCTTCAACACATCAGGATAGATACGAAAGGCACAAATTAGCAGAAAAATTATAAAATGATGAAGTAAGCAAGATATATAATACATGAAGGACTTTAACCCTTACGTTTTCGATGAGAACACGTGACGCACACCTTCTGTCAAAAATTGATTCCAATTACCACTCAGTTATTCACTTTTCTTATAATTTTCTTATTTCACTTAAAACTGTTGGTTGGCAACCTTCTGACAATATATCATATGTCAATACTTACATATTGAATTGTTACGAATTGTTCTGTATTATAATCTGTTTTGGTCTATATCTTCCGAACTATTTAATATATTTTCACGAAATAAAGCTCAAACTGCAGTGCAGGCACATCTATCATAGAGGTCCCAAACCGGGATCCCTATGGTTGATATCAAGTACCTTATTCTCTACTATGTTTGGTACTACTTTTTTGCTTTTTTCAAAATAACGCATATTTCACTGCAAACCCCTACCCTGACACACCACTATGTTGCTTGCATATGACACCCGAAGTTCAAATATGTGTATTTTTACGTAACACAAAGAGAAAATACGCTAATTATAGAAAACGTTTATATTTTTCTGAAAACGAAATATTATCTTGTCTTCTGCAACGGTTAATTTTGCTTCACCCTGTATATATATTTCGATGTCAGAACAAAATATGCTGTTTTCACATTCTACACATCAGGATAGATACGAAAGGCACAAATTAGCAGAAAAATTCTAATATGATGAAGGTAGTAACATATATCCAACATGAACGACTTTAACCCTTACCTTTTCGATAAGAACACGTGACGCACACCTTCTGTCAAAAATTGATTCCAATTACCACTGAGTTATTCACTTTTCTTCTAATTTTCTTATTTCACGTAAAACTGTTGGTTGGCAACCTTCTGACAATATATCATATGTCAATATTTACATATTGAATTGTTACGAATTGTTGTGTATTATAATCTGTTTTGGTTTATATCTTCATAACTATTTAACATATCTTCACGAAATAAAGCTCAAACTGCAGTGCAGGCACATCTATCATAGAGGTCCCAAACCGGGATTCCTATGGTTGATATCAAGTACCTTATTCTCTACTATGTTTTGTAATACTTTTTTGCTTTTTTCAAAATAACGCATATTTCACTGCAAACCCCTTCCCTGACACACCACTATGTTGCTTGCATATGACACCCGAAGTTTAAATATGTGTATTTTTACGTAACACAAAGAGAAAATACGCTAATTATAGAAAACGTTTATATTTTCCTGAAAACGAAATATTATCTTGTCTTCTGCAACGGTTAATTTTGCTGCACCCTGTATATATATTTCGATGTCAGAACAAAATATGCTGTTTTCACATTCTACACATCAGGATAGATACGAAAGGCACAAATTAGCAGAAAAATTATAAAATGATGAAAGAGGTAAGATATATCCCACATGAACGACTTTAACCCTTACGTTTTCGATGAAAACACGTGACGCACACCTTCTGTCAAAAATTGATTCCAATTACCACTGAGTTATTCACTTTTCTTATAATTTTCTTATTTCACGTAAAACTATTGGTTGGCAACCTTCAGACAATATATCATATGTCAATAGTAACATATTGAATTGTTACGAATTGTTGTGTATTATAATCTGTTTTGGTATCTATCTTCATAACTATTTAACATATTTTCACCAAATTCAGCTCAAACTGCAGTGCAGGGACATCTTTCATAGACACCCCAAACCGGAATCCCTATGGTTGATATCAAGTACCTTATTCTTTACCATTTTTGTTACAACTTTTTTGTTTTGTTTTTTTTTTTCAAAATAACGCATATTTCAATGCACACCCCTTCCCTGACACACCACTATGTTGCTTGCATATGACACCCGAAGTTAAAATATGTGTATTTTTACGTAACACAAAGAGAAAATACCCTAATTATAGAAAACGTTTATATTTTCCTGAAAACGAAATATTATCTTGTCTTCAGCAACGGTTAATTTTGCTGCACCCTGTATATATATTTCGATGTCAGAACAAAATATGCTGTTTTCACATTCTACACATCAGGATAGACACGAAAGTCACAAATTAGCAGAAAAATTATAAAATGATGAAGGAGGTAAGATATATCCCACATGAACGACTTTAACCCTTACGTTTTCGATGAAAACACGTGACGCACACCTTCTGTCAAAAATTGATTCCAATTACCACTCAGTTATTCACTTTTCTTATAATTTTCTTATTTCACGTAAAACTGTTGGTTGGCAACCTTCTGAGAATATATCATATGTCAATTCTTACATATTGAATTGTTACGAATTGTTGTGTATTATAATCTGTTTTGGTCTATATCTTCCGAACTATTTAACATATTTTCACGAAATAAAGCTCAAACTGCAGTGCAGGCACATCTTTCATAGAGATCCCAAACCGGGATCCCTATGGTTGATATCAAGTACCTTATTCTTTACCATTTTTGGTACTACTTTTGTGTTTTTATCAAAATAACGCATATTTCGCTGCACACCCCTCCCTGAAACACCACTATGTTGCTTGCATATGACATCCGAAGTTCAAATATGTGTATTTTTACGTAACACAAAGAGAAAATACCCTAATTATAGAAAACGTTTATATTTTCCTGAAAACGAAATATTATCTTGTCTTCTGCATCGGTTAATTTTGCTGCACCCTGTATATATATTTCGATGTCAGAACAAAATATGCTGTTTTCACATTCTACACATCAGGATAGATACGAAAGGCACAAATAAGCAGAAAAATTATAAAATGATGAAGGTAGTAAGATATATCCTACATGACCGACTTTAACCCTTACCTTTTCGATGAGATCACGTGACGCACACCTTCTGTCAAAAATTGATTCCAATTACCACTGAGTTATTCACTTTTCTTATAATTTTCTTATTTCACGTAAAACTATTGGTTGGCAACCTTCTGACAATATATCATATGTCAATAGTTACATATTGAATTATTACGAATTGTTGTGTATTATAATCTGTTTTGGTATATATCTTCATAACTATTTAACATATTTTCACGAAATTCAGCTCAAACTGCAGTGCAGGGACATCTTTCATAGACACCTCAAACCGGAATCCCTATGGTTGATATCAAGTACCTTATTCTTTACCATTTTTGGTACTACTTTTGTGTTTTTTTCAAAATAACGCATATTTCACTGCACACCCCTTCCCTGACACACCACTATGTTGCTTGCATATGACACCCGAAGTTAAAATATGTGTATTTTTACGTAACACAAAGAGAAAATACCCTAATTATAGAAAACGTTTATATTTTCCTGAAAACGAAATATTATCTTGTCTTCTGCAACGGTTAATTTTGCTGCACCCTGTATATATATTTCGATGTCAGAACAAAATATGCTGTTTTCACATTCTAAACATCAGGATAGACACGAAAGGCACAACTTAGCAGAAAAATTATAAAATGATGAAGGTAGTAAGATATATTCTACATGAACGACTTTAACCCTTACCTTTTCGATGAGATCACGTGACGCACACCTTCTGTCAAAAATTGATTCCAATTACCACTCAGTTATTCACTTTTCTTATAATTTTCTTATTTCACGTAAAACTGTTGGTTGGCAACCTTCTGACAATATATCATATGTCAATACTTACATACTGAATTGTTACGAATTGTTGTGTATTATAATCTGTTTTGGTCTATATCTTCCGAACTATTTAATATATTTTCACGAAATAAAGCTCAAACTGCAGTGCAGGCACATCTATCATAGAGGTCCCAAACCGGGATCCCTATGGTTGATATCAAGTACCTTATTCTCTACTATGTTTGGTACTACTTTTTTGCTTTTTTCAAAATAACGCATATTTCACTGATTTTAGAAAGGCTTACGACTCGGTTAGGAGAGAAACATTATACAACGTTCTTACAGAGCTTGGAATACCGAGAAAGCTAATTAGATTAATTAAGATATGTTTAAGTGAATCCCAAAGTAAAGTCCGGGTAGGAAAATTTTTGTCCACGAGCTTCCACGTCGAAAATGGCCTGAAACAAGGAGATGCGTTGTCGCCATTATTATTTAACTTTGTGCTGGAATACGCCGTAAGGAAAATCAAAGATAGCAACCAGGGCCTAGAGTTGAACGGCATTCACCAGGTTATGGCATATGCTGATGATGTAAATTTAATAGGGGATGATAGGAGAACAGTAGAAATAAATGCAGAGATATTATTAAACGCTTGCAGGGACATGGGTTTAGAAGTAAATGCAGAGAAAACTAAATACATGGAAGTGCGTCGGGACCGTAATACGGCAAATTGTGGAGGCGTTAAAATATTAAATAATACTTTTGATAAAGTGGATACTTTCAAATATTTAGGATCAATATTAACAGACGAAAATCATATTCACGAAGAAATTAAATGTCGACTAAAAGCAGGGAATTCGTGTTACTATTCGGTTCAAAATCTCTTGTCGTCGCGAATTCTGTCGAGGAATTTGAAGCTTAAAATATATAAAACGATAATCATGCCTGTTGTTCTGTATGGTTGCGAAACATGGTCGCTTACTCTGAGGGAAGAACATAGACTGAAAGTATTTGAAAACAGGATCCTGAGAAGAATATTCGGACCCAAAAGGAACGAGAATGGGGAATGGCGGAAGCTTCATAACGAGGAACTACATAGTTTATACGGTTTACCCAACATTGTTAGGGTCGTCAAGTCTAGGAGGCTTAGGTGGGCAGGTCATGTAGCTAGAATGGAAGTAAGTAGAAACGCTTTCAAAGTCTTGAGTGGTAGACCCATAGGAAAACGACCATTAGGAAGACCTAGGCGCAGATGGGAGGATAACATTAAGATGGATCTCGCAGAGATAGGAATACAAAGTAAAAACTGGATCCAGTTAGCTAAGGATAGAAGTCAGTGGAGAGCTTTTGTGAACGCGGCACTGAACCTCCGGGTTCCATAGGCCATAGAGTTAGTTAGTTAACGCATATTTCACTGCAAACCCCTACCCTGACACACCACTATGTTGCTTGCATATGACACCCGAAGTTCAAATATGTGTATTTTTACGTAACACAAAGAGAAAATACGCTAATTATAGAAAACGTTTATATTTTTCTGAAAACGAAATATTATCTTGTCTTCTGCAACGGTTAATTTTGCTGCACCCTGTATATATATTTCGATGTCAGAACAAAATATGCTGTTTTCACATTCTACACATCAGGATAGATACGAAAGGCACAAATTAGCAGAAAAATTCTAAAATGATGAAGGTAGTAACATATATCCAACATGAACGACTTTAACCCTTACCTTTTCGATGAGAACACGTGACGCACACCTTCTGTCAAAAATTGATTCCAATTACCACTGAGTTATTCACTTTTCTTCTAATTTTCTTATTTCACGTAAAACTGTTGGTTGGCAACCTTCTGACAATATATCATATGTCAATATTTACATATTGAATTGTTACGAATTGTTGTGTATTATAATCTGTTTTGGTTTATATCTTCATAACTATTTAACATATCTTCACGAAATAAAGCTCAAACTGCAGTGCAGGCACATCTATCATAGAGGTCCCAAACCGGGATCCCTATGGTTGATATCAAGTACCTTATTCTCTACTATGTTTGGTAATACTTTTTTGCTTTTTTCAAAATAACGCATATTTCACTGCAAACCCCTTCCCTGACACACCACTATGTTGCTTGCATATGACACCCGAAGTTTAAATATGTGTATTTTTACGTAACACAAAGAGAAAATACGCTAATTATAGAAAACGTTTATATTTTCCTGAAAACGAAATATTATCTTGTCTTCTGCAACGGTTAATTTTGCTGCACCCTGTATATATATTTCGATGTCAGAACAAAATATGCTGTTTTCACATTCTACACATCAGGATAGATACGAAAGGCACAAATTAGCAGAAAAATTATAAAATGATGAAAGAGGTAAGATATATCCCACATGAACGACTTTAACCCTTACGTTTTCGATGAAAACACGTGACGCACACCTTCTGTCAAAAATTGATTCCAATTACCACTGAGTTATTCACTTTTCTTATAATTTTCTTATTTCACGTAAAACTATTGGTTGGCAACCTTCTGACAATATATCATATGTCAATAGTAACATATTGAATTGTTACGAATTGTTGTGTATTATAATCTGTTTTGGTATCTATCTTCATAACTATTTAACATATTTTCACCAAATTCAGCTCAAACTGCAGTGCAGGGACATCTTTCATAGACACCCCAAACCGGAATCCCTATGGTTGATATCAAGTACCTTATTATTTACCATTTTTGGTACAACTTTTTTGTTTTGTTTTTTTTTTCAAAATAACGCATATTTCACTGCACACCCCTTCCCTGACACACCACTATGTTGCTTGCATATGACACCCGAAGTTAAAATATGTGTATTTTTACGTAACACAAAGAGAAAATACCCTAATTATAGAAAACGTTTATATTTTCCTGAAAACGAAATATTATCTTGTCTTCAGCAACGGTTAATTTTGCTGCACCCTGTATATATATTTCGATGTCAGAACAAAATATGCTGTTTTCACATTCTACACATCAGGATAGACACGAAAGTCACAAATTAGCAGAAAAATTATAAAATGATGAAGGAGGTAAGATATATCCCACATGAACGACTTTAACCCTTACGTTTTCGATGAAAACACGTGACGCACACCTTCTGTCAAAAATTGATTCCAATTACCACTCAGTTATTCACTTTTCTTATAATTTTCTTATTTCACGTAAAACTGTTGGTTGGCAACCTTCTGAGAATATATCATATGTCAATTCTTACATATTGAATTGTTACGAATTGTTGTGTATTATAATCTGTTTTGGTCTATATCTTCCGAACTATTTAACATATTTTCACGAAATAAAGCTCAAACTGCAGTGCAGGCACATCTTTCATAGAGATCCCAAACCGGGATCCCTATGGTTGATATCAAGTACCTTATTCTTTACCATTTTTGGTACTACTTTTGTGTTTTTTTCAAAATAAAACTGCAAATCCCTTTCCTCACACACCACTATGTTGCTTGCATATGACATCCGAAGTTCAAATATGTGTATTTTTACGTAACACAAAGAGAAAATACCCTAATTATAGAAAACGTTTATATTTTCCTGAAAACGAAATATTATCTTGTCTTCTGCATCGGTTAATTTTGCTGCACCCTGTATATATATTTCGATGTCAGAACAAAATATGCTGTTTTCACATTCTACACATCAGGATAGATACGAAAGGCACAAATAAGCAGAAAAATTATAAAATGATCAAGGTAGTAAGATATATCCTACATGACCGACATTAACCCTTACCTTTTCGATGAGATCACGTGACGCACACCTTCTGTCAAAAATTGATTCCAATTACCACTGAGTTATTCACTTTTCTTATAATTTTCTTATTTCACGTAAAACTATTGGTTGGCAACCTTCTGACAATATATCATATGTCAATAGTTACATATTGAATTATTACGAATTGTTGTGTATTATAATCTGTTTTGGTATATATCTTCATAACTATTTAACATATTTTCACGAAATTCAGCTCAAACTGCAGTGCAGGGACATCTTTCATAGACACCTCAAACCGGAATCCCTATGGTTGATATCAAGTACCTTATTCTTTACCATTTTTGGTACTACTTTTGTGTTTTTTTCAAAATAACGCATATTTCACTGCACACCCCTTCCCTGACACACCACTATGTTGCTTGCATATGACACCCGAAGTTAAAATATGTGTATTTTTACGTAACACAAAGAGAAAATACCCTAATTATAGAAAACGTTTATATTTTCCTGAAAACGAAATATTATCTTGTCTTCTGCAACGGTTAATTTTGCTGCACCCTGTATATATATTTCGATGTCAGAACAAAATATGCTGTTTTCACATTCTAAACATCAGGATAGACACGAAAGGCACAAATTAGCAGAAAAATTATAAAATGATGAAGGTAGTAAGATATATTCTACATGAACGACTTTAACCCTTACCTTTTCGATGAGATCACGTGACGCACACCTTCTGTCAAAAATTGATTCCAATTACCACTCAGTTATTCACTTTTCTTATAATTTTCTTATTTCACGTAAAACTGTTGGTTGGCAACCTTCTGACAATATATCATATGTCAATACTTACATATTGAATTGTTACGAATTGTTGTGTATTATAATCTGTTTTGGTCTATATCTTCCGAACTATTTAATATATTTTCACGAAATAAAGCTCAAACTGCAGTGCAGGCACATCTATCATAGAAGTCCCAAACCGGGATCCCTATGGTTGATATCAAGTACCTTATTCTCTACTATGTTTGGTACTACTTTTTTGCTTTTTTCAAAATAACGCATATTTCACTGCAAACCCCTACCCTGACACACCACTATGTTGCTTGCATATGACACCCGAAGTTAAAATATGTGTATTTTTACGTAACACAAAGAGAAAATACGCTAATTATAGAAACGTTTGTATTTTTCTGAAAACGAAATATTATCTTGTCTTCTGCAACGGTTAATTTTGCTGCACCCTGTATATATATTTCGATGTCAGAACAAAATATGCTGTTTTCACATTCTACACATCAGGATAGATACGAAAGGCACAAATTAGCAGAAAAATTCTAAAATGATGAAGGTAGTAACATACATCCAACATGAACGACTTTAACCCTTACCTTTTCGATGAGAACACGTGACGCACACCTTCTGTCAAAAATTGATTCCAATTACCACTGAGTTATTCACTTTTCTTCTAATTTTTTTATTTCACGTAAAACTGTTGGTTGGCAACCTTCTGACAATATATCATATGTCAATATGTACATATTGAATTGTTACGAATTGTTGTGTATTATAATCTGTTTTGGTTTATATCTTCAAAACTATTTAACATATTTTCACGAAATAAAGCTCAAACTGCAGAGCAGGCACATCTTTCATAGAGATCCCGAACCGGCATCCCTAAGGTTGATATCAAGTACCTTATTTTTTACAATTTTTGGTACTACTTTTGTGTTTTTATCAAAATAACGCATATTTCACTGCACACCCCTTCCCTGAAACACCACTATGTTGCTTGCATATGACATCCGAAGTTCAAATATGTGTATTTTTACGTAACACAAAGAGAAAATACCCTAATTATAGAAAACGTTTATATTTTCCTGAAAACGAAATATTATCTTGTCTTCTGCATCGGTTAATTTTGCTGCACCCTGTATATATATTTCGATGTCAGAACAAAATATGCTGTTTTCACATTCTACACATCAGGATAGATACGAAAGGCACAAATAAGCAGAAAAATTATAAAATGATGAAGGTAGTAAGATATATCCTACATGACCGACTTTAACCCTTACCTTTTCGATGAGATCACGTGACGCACACCTTCTGTCAAAAATTGATTCCAATTACCACTGAGTTATTCACTTTTCTTATAATTTTCTTATTTCACGTAAAACTATTGGTTGGCAACCTTCTGACAATATATCATATGTCAATAGTTACATATTGAATTATTACGAATTGTTGTGTATTATAATCTGTTTTGATCTATATCTTCCGAACTATTTAACATATTTTCACGAAATAAAGCTCAAACTGCAGTGCAGGGACATCTTTCATAGACACCTCAAACCGGAATCCCTATGGTTGATATCAAGTACCTTATTCTTTACCATTTTTGGTACTACTTTTGTGTTTTTTTTCAAAATAACGCATATTTCACTGCACACCCCTTCCCTGACACACCACTATGTTGCTTGCATATGACACCCGAAGTTAAAATATGTGTATTTTTACGTAACACAAAGAGAAAATACCCTAATTATAGAAAACGTTTATATTTTCCTGAAAACGAAATATTATCTTGTCTTCTGCAACGGTTAATTTTGCTGCACCCTGTATATATATTTCGATGTCAGAACAAAATATGCTGTTTTCACATTCTACACATCAGGATAGACACGAAAGGCACAAATTAGCAGAAAAATTATAAAATGATGAAGGTAGTAAGATATATTCTACATGAACGACTTTAACCCTTACCTTTTCGATGAGATCACGTGACGCACACCTTCTGTCAAAAATTGATTCCAATTACCACTCAGTTATTCACTTTTCTTATAATATTCTTATTTCACGTAAAACTGTTGGTTGGCAACCTTCTGACAATATATCATATGTCAATACTTACATATTGAATTGTTACGAATTGTTGTGTATTATAATCTGTTTTGGTCTATATCTTCCGAACTATTTAATATATTTTCACGAAATAAAGCTCAAACTGCAGTGCAGGCACATCTATCATAGAGGTCCCAAACCGGGATCCCTATGGTTGATATCAAGTACCTTATTCTCTACTATGTTTGGTACTACTTTTTTGCTTTTTTCAAAATAACGCATATTTCACTGCAAACCCCTACCCTGACACACCACTATGTTGCTTGCATATGACACCCGAAGTTCAAATATGTGTATTTTTACGTAACACAAAGAGAAAATACGCTAATTATAGAAAACGTTTATATTTTTCTGAAAACGAAATATTATCTTGTCTTCTGCAACGGTTAATTTTGCTGCACCCTGTATATAAATTTCGATGTCAGAACAAAATATGCTGTTTTCACATTCTACACATCAGGATAGATACGAAAGGCACAAATTAGCAGAAAAATTCTAAAATGATGAAGGTAGTAACATATATCCAACATGAACGACTTTAACCCTTACCTTTTCGATGAGAACACGTGACGCACACCTTCTGTCAAAAATTGATTCCAATTACCACTGAGTTATTCACTTTTCTTCTAATTTTTTTATTTCACGTAAAACTCTTGGTTGGCAACCTTCTGACAATATATCATATGTCAATATGTACATATTGAATTGTTACGAATTGTTGTGTATTATAATCTGTTTTGGTTTATATCTTCAAAACTATTTAACATATTTTCACGAAATAAAGCTCAAACTGCAGAGCAGGCACATCTTTCATAGAGATCCCGAACCGGCATCCCTAAGGTTGATATCAAGTACCTTATTTTTTACAATTTTTGGTACTACTTTTGTGTTTTTATCAAAATAACGCATATTTCACTGCACACCCCTTCCCTGACACACCACTATGTTACTTGCATATGACACCCGAAGTTAAAATATGTGTATTTTTACGTAACACAAAGAGAAAATACCCTAATTATAGAAAACGTTTATATTTTCCTGAAAACGAAATATTATCTTGTCTTCTGCAACGGTTAATTTTGCTGCACCCTTTATATATATTTCGATGTCAGAACAAAATATGCTGTTTTCATAATCAACACATCAGGATAGATACGAAAGGCACAAATTAGCAGAAAAATTATAAAATGATGAAGTAAGCAAGATATATAATACATGAAGGACTTTAACCCTTACCTTTTCAATGAGATCACATGACGCGCACCTTCTTTCAAAAATTGATTCCAATTACCACTGAGTTATTCACTTTTCTTATATATTTTTTTATTTCACGTAAAACTGTCGGTTAGCAACCTTCTGACAATATATCATATGTCAATATGTACATATTGAATTGTTACGAATTGTTGTGTATTATAATCTGTTTTGGTCTATATCTTCCGAACTATTTAACATATTTTCACGAAATAAAGCTCAAACTGCAGTGCAGGCACATCTTTCATAGAGATCCCAAACCGGGATCCCTATGGTTGATATCAAGTACCTTATTCTTTACCATTTTTGGTACTACTTTTGTGTTTTTATCAAAATAACGCATATTTCACTGCACACCCCTTCCCTGAAACACCACAATGTTGCTTGCATATGACATCCGAAGTTCAAATATGTGTATTTTTACGTAACACAAAGAGAAAATACCCTAATTATAGAAAACGTTTATATTTTCCTGAAAACGAAATATTATCTTGTCTTCTGCATCGGTTAATTTTGCTGCACCCTGTATATATATTTCGATGTCAGAACAAAATATGCTGTTTTCACATTCTACACATCAGGATAGATACGAAAGGCACAAATAAGCAGAAAAATTATAAAATGATGAAGGTAGTAAGATATATCCTACATGACCGACTTTAACCCTTACCTTTTCGATGAGATCACGTGACGCACACCTTCTGTCAAAAATTGATTCCAATTACCACTGAGTTATTCACTTTTCTTATAATTTTCTTATTTCACGTAAAACTATTGGTTGGCAACCTTCTGACATTATATCATATGTCAATAGTTACATATTGAATTATTACGAATTGTTGTGTATTATAATCTGTTTTGGTATGTATCTTCATAACTATTTAACATATTTTCACGAAATTCAGCTCAAACTGCAGTGCAGGGACATCTTTCATAGACACCTCAAACCGGAATCCCTATGGTTGATATCAAGTACCTTATTCTTTACCATTTTTGGTACTACTTTTGTGTTTTTTTCAAAATAACGCATATTTCACTGCACACCCCTTCCCTGACACACCACTATGTTGCTTGCATATGACACCCGAAGTTAAAATATGTGTATTTTTACGTAACACAAAGAGAAAATACCCTAATTATAGAAAACGTTTATATTTTCCTGAAAACGAAATATTATCTTGTCTTCTGCATCGGTTAATTTTGCTGCACCCTGTATATATATTTCGATGTCAGAACAAAATATGCTGTTTTCACATTCTACACATCAGGATAGATACGAAAGGCACAAATAAGCAGAAAAATTATAAAATGATGAAGGTAGTAAGATATATCCTACATGACCGACTTTAACCCTTACCTTTTCGATGAGATCACGTGACGCACACCTTCTGTCAAAAATTGATTCCAATTACCACTGAGTTATTCACTTTTCTTATAATTTTCTTATTTCACGTAAAACTATTGGTTGGCAACCTTCTGACAATATATCATATGTCAATAGTTACATATTGAATTATTACGAATTGTTGTGTATTATAATCTGTTTTGATCTATATCTTCCGAACTATTTAACATATTTTCACGAAATAAAGCTCAAACTGCAGTGCAGGGACATCTTTCATAGACACCTCAAACCGGAATCCCTATGGTTGATATCAAGTACCTTATTCTTTACCATTTTTGGTACTACTTTTGTGTTTTTTTCAAAATAACGCATATTTCACTGCACACCCCTTCCCTGACACACCACTATGTTGCTTGCATATGACACCCGAAGTTAAAATATGTGTATTTTTACGTAACACAAAGAGAAAATACGCTAATTATAGAAAACGTTTATATTTTTCTGAAAACGAAATATTATCTTGTCTTCTGCAACGGTTAATTTTGCTGCACCCTGTATATAAATTTCGATGTCAGAACAAAATATGCTGTTTTCACATTCTACACATCAGGATAGATACGAAAGGCACAAATTAGCAGAAAAATTCTAAAATGATGAAGGTAGTAACATATATCCAACATGAACGACTTTAACCCTTACCTTTTCGATGAGAACACGTGACGCACACCTTCTGTCAAAAATTGATTCCAATTACCACTGAGTTATTCACTTTTCTTCTAATTTTTTTATTTCACGTAAAACTGTTGGTTGGCAACCTTCTGACAATATATCATATGTCAATATGTACATATTGAATTGTTACGAATTGTTGTGTATTATAATCTGTTTTGGTTTATATCTTCAAAACTATTTAACATATTTTCACGAAATAAAGCTCAAACTGCAGAGCAGGCACATCTTTCATAGAGATCCCGAACCGGCATCCCTAAGGTTGATATCAAGTACCTTATTTTTTACAATTTTTGGTACTACTTTTGTGTTTTTATCAAAATAACGCATATTTCACTGCACACCCCTTCCCTGACACACCACTATGTTACTTGCATATGACACCCGAAGTTAAAATATGTGTATTTTTACGTAACACAAAGAGAAAATACCCTAATTATAGAAAACGTTTATATTTTCCTGAAAACGAAATATTATCTTGTCTTCTGCAACGGTTAATTTTGCTGCACCCTGTATATATATTTCGATGTCAGAACAAAATATGCTGTTTTCATATTCAACACATCAGGATAGATACGAAAGGCACAAATTAGCAGAAAAATTATAAAATGATGAAGTAAGCAAGATATATAATACATGAAGGACTTTAACCCTTACCTTTTCAATGAGATCACATGACGCGCACCTTCTTTCAAAAATTGATTCCAATTACCACTGAGTTATTCACTTTTCTTATATATTTTTTTATTTCACGTAAAACTGTCGGTTAGCAACCTTCTGACAATATATCATATGTCAATATGTACATATTGAATTGTTACGAATTGTTGTGTATTATAATCTGTTTTGGTCTATATCTTCCGAACTATTTAACATATTTTCACGAAATAAAGCTCAAACTGCAGTGCAGGCACATCTTTCATAGAGATCCCAAACCGGGATCCCTATGGTTGATATCAAGTACCTTATTCTTTACCATTTTTGGTACTACTTTTGTGTTTTTATCAAAATAACGCATATTTCACTGCACACCCCTTCCCTGAAACACCACAATGTTGCTTGCATATGACATCCGAAGTTCAAATATGTGTATTTTTACGTAACACAAAGAGAAAATACCCTAATTATAGAAAACGTTTATATTTTCCTGAAAACGAAATATTATCTTGTCTTCTGCATCGGTTAATTTTGCTGCACCCTGTATATATATTTCGATGTCAGAACAAAATATGCTGTTTTCACATTCTACACATCAGGATAGATACGAAAGGCACAAATAAGCAGAAAAATTATAAAATGATGAAGGTAGTAAGATATATCCTACATGACCGACTTTAACCCTTACCTTTTCGATGAGATCACGTGACGCACACCTTCTGTCAAAAATTGATTCCAATTACCACTGAGTTATTCACTTTTCTTATAATTTTCTTATTTCACGTAAAACTATTGGTTGGCAACCTTCTGACAATATATCATATGTCAATAGTTACATATTGAATTATTACGAATTGTTGTGTATTATAATCTGTTTTGGTATCTATCTTCATAACTATTTAACATATTTTCACGAAATTCAGCTCAAACTGCAGTGCAGGGACATCTTTCATAGACACCTCAAACCGGAATCCCTATGGTTGATATCAAGTACCTTATTCTTTACCATTTTTGGTACTACTTTTGTGTTTTTTTCAAAATAACGCATATTTCACTGCACACCCCTTCCCTGACACACCACTATGTTGCTTGCATATGACACCCGAAGTTAAAATATGTGTATTTTTACGTAACACAAAGAGAAAATACCCTAATTATAGAAAACGTTTATATTTTCCTGAAAACGAAATATTATCTTGTCTTCTGCAACGGTTAATTTTGCTGCACCCTGTATATATATATTGATGTCAGAACAAAATATGCTGTTTTCACATTCTACACATCAGGATAGACACGAAAGGCACAAATTAGCAGAAAAATTATAAAATGATGAAGGTAGTAAGATATATTCTACATGAACGACTTCAACCCTTACCTTTTCGATGAGATCACGTGACGCACACCTTCTGTCAAAAATTGATTCGAATTACCACTGAGTTATTCACTTTTCTTATAATTTTTTTATTTCACGTAAAACTGTTGGTTGGCAACCTTCTGACAATATATCATATGTCAATATGTACATATTGAATTGTTACTAATTGTTGCGTATTATAATCTGTTTTGGTCTATATCTTCCGAACTATTTAGCATATTTTCACGAAATAAAGCTCAAATTGCAGTGCAGGCACATCTTTCATAGACACCCCAAACCGGGATCCCTATGGGTGATATCAAGTACCTTATTCTTTACCAATTTTGGTACTACTTTTGTGTTTTTTTTTTCAAAATAACGCATATTTCACTGCAAACCCCTTCCCTGACACACCACTATGTTGCTTGCATATGACACCCGAAGTTCAAATATGTGTATTTTTACGTAACACAAAGAGAAAATACCCTAATTATAGAAAACGTTGATATTTTCCTGAAAACGAAATATTATCTTGTCTTCTGCAACGGTTAATTTTGCTGCACCCTGTATATATATTTCGATGTCAGAACAAAATATGCTGTTTTCATCTTCAACACATCAGGATAGATACGAAAGGCACAAATTAGCAGAAAAATTATAAAATCATGAAGTAAGCAAGTTATATAATACATGAAGGACTTTAACCCTTACGTTTTCGATGAGAACACGTGACGCACACCTTCTGTCAAAAATTGATTCGAATTACCACTCAGTTATTCACTTTTTTTATAATTTTCTTATTTCACGTAAAACTGTTGGTTGGCAACCTTCTGACAATATATCATATGTCAATACTTACATATTGACTTGTTACGAATTGTTCTGTATTATAATCTGTTTTGGTCTATATCTTCCGAACTATTTAATATATTTTCACGAAATAAAGCTCAAACTGCAGTGCAGGCACATCTATCATAGAGGTCCCAAACCGGGATAACAATGGTTGATATCAAGTACCTTATTCTCTACTATGTTTGGTACTACTTTTTTGCTTTTTTCAAAATAACGCATATTTCACTGCGAACCCCTACCCTGACACACCACTATGTTGCTTGCATATGACACCCGAAGTTCAAATATGTGTATTTTTACGTAACACAAAGAGAAAATACCCTAATTATCGAAAACGTTTATATTTTTCTGAAAACGAAATATTATCTTGTCTTCTGCAACGGTTAATTTTGCTGCACCCTGTATATATATTTCGATGTCAGAAGAAAATATGCTGTTTTAACATTCTAACATCAGGATAGATACGAAAGGCACAAATTAGCAGAAAAATTCTAATATGATGAAGGTAGTAACATATATCCAACATGAACGACTTTAACCCTTACCTTTTCGATAAGAACACGTGACGCACACCTTCTGTCAAAAATTGATTCCAATTACCACTGAGTTATTCACTTTTCTTCTAATTTTTTTATTTCACGTAAAACTGTTGGTTGGCAACCTTCTGACAATATATCATATGTCAATATTTACATATTGAATTGTTACGAATTGTTGTGTATTATAATCTGTTTTGGTTTATATCTTCATAACTATTTAACATATCTTCACGAAATAAAGCTCAAACTGCAGTGCAGGCACATCTATCATAGAGGTCCCAAACCGGGATCCCTATGGTTGATATCAAGTACCTTATTCTCTACTATGTTTGGTAATACTTTTTTGCTTTTTTCAAAATAACGCATATTTCACTGCAAACCCCTTCCCTGACACACCACTATGTTGCTTGCATATGACACCCGAAGTTTAAATATGTGTATTTTTACGTAACACAAAGAGAAAATAAGCTAATTATAGAAAACGTTTATATTTTCCTGAAAACGAAATATTATCTTGTCTTCTGCAACGGTTAATTTTGCTGCACCCTGTATATATATTTCGATGTCAGAACAAAATATGCTGTTTTCACATTCTACACATCAGGATAGATACGAAAGGCACAAATTAGCAGAAAAATTATAAAATGATGAAAGAGGTAAGATATATCCCACATGAACGACTTTAACCCTTACGTTTTCGATGAAAACACGTGACGCACACCTTCTGTCAAAAATTGATTCCAATTACCACTGAGTTATTCACTTTTCTTATAATTTTCTTATTTCACGTAAAACTATTGGTTGGCAACCTTCTGACAATATATCATATGTCAATAGTAACATATTGAATTGTTACCAATTGTTGTGTATTATAATCTGTTTTGGTATCTATCTTCATAACTATTTAACATATTTTCACCAAATTCAGCTCAAACTGCAGTGCAGGGACATCTTTCATAGACACCCCAAACCGGAATCCCTATGGTTGATATCAAGTACCTTATTCTTTACCATTTTTGGTACAACTTTTTTGTTTTGTTTTTTTTTTTTTTCAAAATAACGCATATTTCAATGCACACCCCTTCCCTGACACACCACTATGTTGCTTGCATATGACACCCGAAATTAAAATATGTGTATTTTTACGTAACACAAAGAGAAAATACCCTAATTATAGAAAACGTTTATATTTTCCTGAAAACGAAATATTATCTTGTCTTCAGCAACGGTTAATTTTGCTGCACCCTGTATATATATTTCGATGTCAGAACAAAATATGCTGTTTTCACATTCTACACATCAGGATAGACACGAAAGTCACAAATTAGCAGAAAAATTATAAAATGATGAAGGAGGTAAGATATATCCCACATGAACGACTTTAACCCTTACGTTTTCGATGAAAACACGTGACGCACACCTTCTGTCAAAAATTGATTCCAATTACCACTCAGTTATTCACTTTTCTTATAATTTTCTTATTTCACGTAAAACTGTTGGTTGGCAACCTTCTGAGAATATATCATATGTCAATTCTTACATATTGAATTGTTAAGAATTGTTGTGTATTATAATCTGTTTTGGTCTATATCTTCCGAACTATTTAACATATTTTCACGAAATAAAGCTCAAACTGCAGTGCAGGCACATCTTTCATAGAGATCCCAAACCGGGATCCCTATGGTTGATATCAAGTACCTTATTCTTTACCATTTTTGGTACTACTTTTGTGTTTTTATCAAAATAACGCATATTTCACTGCACACCCCTTCCCTGAAACACCACTATGTTGCTTGCATATGACACCCGAAGTTCAAATATGTGTATTTTTACGTAACACAAAGAGAAAATACCCTAATTATAGAAAACGTTTATATTTTCCTGAAAACGAAATATTATCTTGTCTTCTGCATCGTTTAATTTTGCTGCACCCTGTATATATATTTCGATGTCAGAACAAAATATGCTGTTTTCACATTCTACACATCAGGATAGATACGAAAGGCACAAATAAGCAGAAAAATTATAAAATGATGAAGGTAGTAAGATATATCCTACATGACCGACTGTAACCCTTACCTTTTCGATGAGATCACGTGACGCACACCTTCTGTCAAAAATTGATTCCAATTACCACTGAGTTATTCACTTTTCTTATAATTTTCTTATTTCACGTAAAACTATTGGTTGGCAACCTTCTGACAATATATCATATGTCAATAGTTACATATTGAATTATTACGAATTGTTGTGTATTATAATCTGTTTTGGTATCTATCTTCATAACTATTTAACATATTTTCACGAAATTCAGCTCAAACTGCAGTGCAGGGACATCTTTCATAGACACCTCAAACCGGAATCCCTATGGTTGATATCAAGTACCTTATTCTTTACCATTTTTGGTACTACTTTTGTGTTTTTTTCAAAATAACGCATATTTCACTGCACACCCCTTCCCTGACACACCACTATGTTGCTTGCATATGACACCCGAAGTTAAAATATGTGTATTTTTACGTAACACAAAGAGAAAATACCCTAATTATAGAAAACGTTTATATTTTCCTGAAAACGAAATATTATCTTTTCTTCTGCATCGGTTAATTTTGCTGCACCCTGTATATATATTTCGATGTCAGAACAAAATATGCTGTTTTCACATTCTACACATCAGGATAGATACGAAAGGCACAAATTAGCAGAAAAATTATAAAATGATGAAAGAGGTAAGATATATCCCACATGAACGACTTTAACCCTTACGTTTTCGATGAAAACACGTGACGCACACCTTCTGTCAAAAATTGATTCCAATTACCACTGAGTTATTCACTTTTCTTATAATTCTCTTATTTCACGTAAAACTATTGGTTGGCAACCTTCTGACAATATATCATATGTCAATAGTAACATATTGAATTGTTACGAATTGTTGTGTATTATAATCTGTTTTGGTATCTATCTTCATAACTATTTAACATATTTTCACCAAATTCAGCTCAAACTGCAGTGCAGGGACATCTTTAATAGACACCCCAAACCGGAATCCCTATGGTTGATATCAAGTACCTTATTCTTTACCATTTTTGGTACAACTTTTTTGTTTTTTTGTTTTTTTTTTCAAAATAACGCATATTTCAATGCACACCCCTTCCCTGACACACCACTATGTTGCTTGCATATGACACCCGAAGTTAAAATATGTGTATTTTTACGTAACACAAAGAGAAAATACCCTAATTATAGAAAACGTTTATATTTTCCTGAAAACGAAATATTATCTTGTCTTCTGCATCGGTTAATTTTGCTGCACCCTGTATATATATTTCGATGTCAGAACAAAATATGCTGTTTTCACATTCTACACATCAGGATAGATACGAAAGGCACAAATAAGCAGAAAAATTATAAAATGATGAAGGTAGTAAGATATATCCTACATGACCGACTTTAACCCTTACCTTTTCGATGAGATCACGTGACGCACACCTTCTGTCAAAAATTGATTCCAATTACCACTGAGTTATTCACTTTTCTTATAATTTTCTTATTTCACGTAAAACTATTGGTTGGCAACCTTCTGACAATATATCATATGTCAATAGTTACATATTGAATTATTACGAATTGTTGTGTATTATAATCTGTTTTGGTATGTATCTTCATAACTATTTAACATATTTTCACGAAATTCAGCTCAAACTGCAGTGCAGGGACATCTTTCATAGACACCTCAAACCGGAATCCCTATGGTTGATATCAAGTACCTTATTCTTTACCATTTTTGGTACTACTTTTGTGTTTTTTTCAAAATAACGCATATTTCACTGCACACCCCTTCCCTGACACACCACTATGTTGCTTGCATATGACACCCGAAGTTAAAATATGTGTATTTTTACGTAACACAAAGAGAAAATACCCTAATTATAGAAAACGTTTATATTTTCCTGAAAACGAAATATTATCTTGTCTTCTGCATCGGTTAATTTTGCTGCACCCTGTATATATATTTCGATGTCAGAACAAAATATGCTGTTTTCACATTCTACACATCAGGATAGATACGAAAGGCACAAATAAGCAGAAAAATTATAAAATGATGAAGGTAGTAAGATATATCCTACATGACCGACTTTAACCCTTACCTTTTCGATGAGATCACGTGACGCACACCTTCTGTCAAAAATTGATTCCAATTACCACTGAGTTATTCACTTTTCTTATAATTTTCTTATTTCACGTAAAACTATTGGTTGGCAACCTTCTGACAATATATCATATGTCAATAGTTACATATTGAATTATTACGAATTGTTGTGTATTATAATCTGTTTTGATCTATATCTTCCGAACTATTTAACATATTTTCACGAAATAAAGCTCAAACTGCAGTGCAGGGACATCTTTCATAGACACCTCAAACCGGAATCCCTATGGTTGATATCAAGTACCTTATTCTTTACCATTTTTGGTACTACTTTTGTGTTTTTTTCAAAATAACGCATATTTCACTGCACACCCCTTCCCTGACACACCACTATGTTGCTTGCATATGACACCCGAAGTTAAAATATGTGTATTTTTACGTAACACAAAGAGAAAATACCCTAATTATAGAAAACGTTTATATTTTCCTGAAAACGAAATATTATCTTGTCTTCTGCAACGGTTAATTTTGCTGCACCCTGTATATATATTTCGATGTCAGAACAAAATATGCTGTTTTCACATTCTACACATCAGGATAGACACGAAAGGCACAAATTAGCAGAAAAATTATAAAATGATGAAGGTAGTAAGATATATTCTACATGAACGACTTTAACCCTTACCTTTTCGATGAGATCACGTGACGCACACCTTCTGTCAAAAATTGATTCCAATTACCACTCAGTTATTCACTTTTCTTATAATATTCTTATTTCACGTAAAACTGTTGGTTGGCAACCTTCTGACAATATATCATATGTCAATACTTACATATTGAATTGTTACGAATTGTTGTGTATTATAATCTGTTTTGGTCTATATCTTCCGAACTATTTAATATATTTTCACGAAATAAAGCTCAAACTGCAGTGCAGGCACATCTCTCATAGAGGTCCCAAACCGGGATCCCTATGGTTGATATCAAGTACCTTATTCTCTACTATGTTTGGTACTACTTTTTTGCTTTTTTCAAAATAACGCATATTTCACTGCAAACCCCTACCCTGACACACCACTATGTTGCTTGCATATGACACCCGAAGTTCAAATATGTGTATTTTTACGTAACACAAAGAGAAAATACGCTAATTATAGAAAACGTTTATATTTTTCTGAAAACGAAATATTATCTTGTCTTCTGCAACGGTTAATTTTGCTGCACCCTGTATATAAATTTCGATGTCAGAACAAAATATGCTGTTTTCATATTCTACACATCAGGATAGATACGAAAGGCACAAATTAGCAGAAAAATTCTAAAATGATGAAGGTAGTAACATATATCCAACATGAACGACTTTAACCCTTACCTTTTCGATGAGAACACGTGACGCACACCTTCTGTCAAAAATTGATTCCAATTACCACTGAGTTATTCACTTTTCTTCTAATTTTTTTATTTCACGTAAAACTGTTGGTTGGCAACCTTCTGACAATATATCATATGTCAATATGTACATATTGAATTGTTACGAATTGTTGTGTATTATAATCTGTTTTGGTTTATATCTTCAAAACTATTTAACATATTTTCACGAAATAAAGCTCAAACTGCAGAGCAGGCACATCTTTCATAGAGATCCCGAACCGGCATCCCTAAGGTTGATATCAAGTACCTTATTTTTTACAATTTTTGGTACTACTTTTGTGTTTTTATCAAAATAACGCATATTTCACTGCACACCCCTTCCCTGACACACCACTATGTTACTTGCATATGACACCCGAAGTTAAAATATGTGTATTTTTACGTAACACAAAGAGAAAATACCCTAATTATAGAAAACGTTTATATTTTCCTGAAAACGAAATATTATCTTGTCTTCTGCAACGGTTAATTTTGCTGCACCCTGTATATATATTTCGATGTCAGAACAAAATATGCTGTTTTCATATTCAACACATCAGGATAGATACGAAAGGCACAAATTAGCAGAAAAATTATAAAATGATGAAGTAAGCAAGATATATAATACATGAAGGACTTTAACCCTTACCTTTTCAATGAGATCACATGACGCGCACCTTCTTTCAAAAATTGATTCCAATTACCACTGAGTTATTCACTTTTCTTATATATTTTTTTATTTCACGTAAAACTGTCGGTTAGCAACCTTCTGACAATATATCATATGTCAATATGTACATATTGAATTGTTACGAATTGTTGTGTATTATAATCTGTTTTGGTCTATATCTTCCGAACTATTTAACATATTTTCACGAAATAAAGCTCAAACTGCAGTGCAGGCACATCTTTCATAGAGATCCCAAACCGGGATCCCTATGGTTGATATCAAGTACCTTATTCTTTACCATTTTTGCTACTACTTTTGTGTTTTTATCAAAATAACGCATATTTCACTGCACACCCCTTCCCTGAAACACCACAATGTTGCTTGCATATGACATCCGAAGTTCAAATATGTGTATTTTTACGTAACACAAAGAGAAAATACCCTAATTATAGAAAACGTTTATATTTTCCTGAAAACGAAATATTATCTTGTCTTCTGCATCGGTTAATTTTGCTGCACCCTGTATATATATTTCGATGTCAGAACAAAATATGCTGTTTTCACATTCTACACATCAGGATAGATACGAAAGGCACAAATAAGCAGAAAAATTATAAAATGATGAAGGTAGTAAGATATATCCTACATGACCGACTTTAACCCTTACCTTTTCGATGAGATCACGTGACGCACACCTTCTGTCAAAAATTGATTCCAATTACCACTGAGTTATTCACTTTTCTTATAATTTTCTTATTTCACGTAAAACTATTGGTTGGCAACCTTCTGACAATATATCATATGTCAATAGTTACATATTGAATTATTACGAATTGTTGTGTATTATAATCTGTTTTGGTATGTATCTTCATAACTATTTAACATATTTTCACGAAATTCAGCTCAAACTGCAGTGCAGGGACATCTTTCATAGACACCTCAAACCGGAATCCCTATGGTTGATATCAAGTACCTTATTCTTTACCATTTTTGGTACTACTTTTGTGTTTTTTTCAAAATAACGCATATTTCACTGCACACCCCTTCCCTGACACACCACTATGTTGCTTGCATATGACACCCGAAGTTAAAATATGTGTATTTTTACGTAACACAAAGAGAAAATACCCTAATTATAGAAAACGTTTATATTTTCCTGAAAACGAAATATTATCTTGTCTTCTGCAACGGTTAATTTTGCTGCACCCTGTATATATATATTGATGTCAGAACAAAATATGCTGTTTTCACATTCTACACATCAGGATAGACACGAAAGGCACAAATTAGCAGAAAAATTATAAAATGATGAAGGTAGTAAGATATATTCTACATGAACGACTTCAACCCTTACCTTTTCGATGAGATCACGTGACGCACACCTTCTGTCAAAAATTGATTCGAATTACCACTGAGTTATTCACTTTTCTTATAATTTTTTTATTTCACGTAAAACTGTTGGTTGGCAACCTTCTGACAATATATCATATGTCAATATGTACATATTGAATTGTTACTAATTGTTGCGTATTATAATCTGTTTTGGTCTATATCTTCCGAACTATTTAGCATATTTTCACGAAATAAAGCTCAAATTGCAGTGCAGGCACATCTTTCATAGACACCCCAAACCGGGATCCCTATGGGTGATATCAAGTACCTTATTCTTTACCAATTTTGGTACTACTTTTGTGTTTTTTTTTTCAAAATAACGCATATTTCACTGCAAACCCCTTCCCTGACACACCACTATGTTGCTTGCATATGACACCCGAAGTTCAAATATGTGTATTTTTACGTAACACAAAGAGAAAATACCCTAATTATAGAAAACGTTGATATTTTCCTGAAAACGAAATATTATCTTGTCTTCTGCAACGGTTAATTTTGCTGCACCCTGTATATATATTTCGATGTCAGAACAAAATATGCTGTTTTCATCTTCAACACATCAGGATAGATACGAAAGGCACAAATTAGCAGAAAAATTATAAAATCATGAAGTAAGCAAGTTATATAATACATGAAGGACTTTAACCCTTACGTTTTCGATGAGAACACGTGACGCACACCTTCTGTCAAAAATTGATTCCAATTACCACTCAGTTATTCACTTTTTTTATAATTTTCTTATTTCACGTAAAACTGTTGGTTGGCAACCTTCTGACAATATATCATATGTCAATACTTACATATTGACTTGTTACGAATTGTTCTGTATTATAATCTGTTTTGGTCTATATCTTCCGAACTATTTAATATATTTTCACGAAATAAAGCTCAAACTGCAGTGCAGGCACATCTATCATAGAGGTCCCAAACCGGGATAACTATGGTTGATATCAAGTACCTTATTCTCTACTATGTTTGGTACTACTTTTTTGCTTTTTTCAAAATAACGCATATTTCACTGCGAACCCCTACCCTGACACACCACTATGTTGCTTGCATATGACACCCGAAGTTCAAATATGTGTATTTTTACGTAACACAAAGAGAAAATACCCTAATTATCGAAAACGTTTATATTTTTCTGAAAACGAAATATTATCTTGTCTTCTGCAACGGTTAATTTTGCTGCACCCTGTATATATATTTCGATGTCAGAACAAAATATGCTGTTTTAACATTCTACACATCAGGATAGATACGAAAGGCACAAATTAGCAGAAAAATTCTAATATGATGAAGGTAGTAACATATATCCAACATGAACGACTTTAACCCTTACCTTTTCGATAAGAACACGTGACGCACACCTTCTGTCAAAAATTGATTCCAATTACCACTGAGTTATTCACTTTTCTTCTAATTTTTTTATTTCACGTAAAACTGTTGGTTGGCAACCTTCTGACAATATATCATATGTCAATATTTACATATTGAATTGTTACGAATTGTTGTGTATTATAATCTGTTTTGGTTTATATCTTCATAACTATTTAACATATCTTCACGAAATAAAGCTCAAACTGCAGTGCAGGCACATCTATCATAGAGGTCCCAAACCGGGATCCCTATGGTTGATATCAAGTACCTTATTCTCTACTATGTTTGGTAATACTTTTTTGCTTTTTTCAAAATAACGCATATTTCACTGCAAACCCCTTCCCTGACACACCACTATGTTGCTTGCATATGACACCCGAAGTTTAAATATGTGTATTTTTACGTAACACAAAGAGAAAATAAGCTAATTATAGAAAACGTTTATATTTTCCTGAAAACGAAATATTATCTTGTCTTCTGCAACGGTTAATTTTGCTGCACCCTGTATATATATTTCGATGTCAGAACAAAATATGCTGTTTTCACATTCTACACATCAGGATAGATACGAAAGGCACAAATTAGCAGAAAAATTATAAAATGATGAAAGAGGTAAGATATATCCCACATGAACGACTTTAACCCTTACGTTTTCGATGAAAACACGTGACGCACACCTTCTGTCAAAAATTGATTCCAATTACCACTGAGTTATTCACTTTTCTTATAATTTTCTTATTTCACGTAAAACTATTGGTTGGCAACCTTCTGACAATATATCATATGTCAATAGTAACATATTGAATTGTTACGAATTGTTGTGTATTATAATCTGTTTTGGTATCTATCTTCATAACTATTTAACATATTTTCACCAAATTCAGCTCAAACTGCAGTGCAGGGACATCTTTCATAGACACCCCAAACCGGAATCCCTATGGTTGATATCAAGTACCTTATTCTTTACCATTTTTGGTACAACTTTTTTGTTTTGTTTTTTTTTTTTTCAAAATAACGCATATTTCAATGCACACCCCTTCCCTGACACACCACTATGTTGCTTGCATATGACACCCGAAATTAAAATATGTGTATTTTTACGTAACACAAAGAGAAAATACCCTAATTATAGAAAACGTTTATATTTTCCTGAAAACGAAATATTATCTTGTCTTCAGCAACGGTTAATTTTGCTGCACCCTGTATATATATTTCGATGTCAGAACAAAATATGCTGTTTTCACATTCTACACATCAGGATAGACACGAAAGTCACAAATTAGCAGAAAAATTATAAAATGATGAAGGAGGTAAGATATATCCCACATGAACGACTTTAACCCTTACGTTTTCGATGAAAACACGTGACGCACACCTTCTGTCAAAAATTGATTCCAATTACCACTCAGTTATTCACTTTTCTTATAATTTTCTTATTTCACGTAAAACTGTTGGTTGGCAACCTTCTGAGAATATATCATATGTCAATTCTTACATATTGAATTGTTACGAATTGTTGTGTATTATAATCTGTTTTGGTCTATATCTTCCGAACTATTTAACATATTTTCACGAAATAAAGCTCAAACTGCAGTGCAGGCACATCTTTCATAGAGATCCCAAACCGGGATCCCTATGGTTGATATCAAGTACCTTATTCTTTACCATTTTTGGTACTACTTTTGTGTTTTTATCAAAATAACGCATATTTCACTGCACACCCCTTCCCTGAAACACCACTATGTTGCTTGCATATGACACCCGAAGTTAAAATATGTGTATTTTTACGTAACACAAAGAGAAAATACCCTAATTATAGAAAACGTTTATATTTTCCTGAAAACGAAATATTATCTTGTCTTCTGCATCGTTTAATTTTGCTGCACCCTGTATATATATTTCGATGTCAGAACAAAATATGCTGTTTTCACATTCTACACATCAGGATAGATACGAAAGGCACAAATAAGCAGAAAAATTATAAAATGATGAAGGTAGTAAGATATATCCTACATGACCGACTGTAACCCTTACCTTTTCGATGAGATCACGTGACGCACACCTTCTGTCAAAAATTGATTCCAATTACCACTGAGTTATTCACTTTTCTTATAATTTTCTTATTTCACGTAAAACTATTGGTTGGCAACCTTCTGACAATATATCATATGTCAATAGTTACATATTGAATTATTACGAATTGTTGTGTATTATAATCTGTTTTGGTATCTATCTTCATAACTATTTAACATATTTTCACGAAATTCAGCTCAAACTGCAGTGCAGGGACATCTTTCATAGACACCTCAAACCGGAATCCCTATGGTTGATATCAAGTACCTTATTCTTTACCATTTTTGGTACTACTTTTGTGTTTTTTTCAAAATAACGCATATTTCACTGCACACCCCTTCCCTGACACACCACTATGTTGCTTGCATATGACACCCGAAGTTAAAATATGTGTATTTTTACGTAACACAAAGAGAAAATACCCTAATTATAGAAAACGTTTATATTTTCCTGAAAACGAAATATTATCTTTTCTTCTGCATCGGTTAATTTTGCTGCACCCTGTATATATATTTCGATGTCAGAACAAAATATGCTGTTTTCACATTCTACACATCAGGATAGATACGAAAGGCACAAATTAGCAGAAAAATTATAAAATGATGAAAGAGGTAAGATATATCCCACATGAACGACTTTAACCCTTACGTTTTCGATGAAAACACGTGACGCACACCTTCTGTCAAAAATTGATTCCAATTACCACTGAGTTATTCACTTTTCTTATAATTTTCTTATTTCACGTAAAACTATTGGTTGGCAACCTTCTGACAATATATCATATGTCAATAGTAACATATTGAATTGTTACGAATTGTTGTGTATTATAATCTGTTTTGGTATCTATCTTCATAACTATTTAACATATTTTCACCAAATTCAGCTCAAACTGCAGTGCAGGGACATCTTTAATAGACACCCCAAACCGGAATCCCTATGGTTGATATCAAGTACCTTATTCTTTACCATTTTTGGTACAACTTTTTTGTTTTTTTGTTTTTTTTTCAAAATAACGCATATTTCAATGCACACCCCTTCCCTGACACACCACTATGTTGCTTGCATATGACACCCGAAATTAAAATATGTGTATTTTTACGTAACACAAAGAGAAAATACCCTAATTATAGAAAACGTTTATATTTTCCTGAAAACGAAATATTATCTTGTCTTCTGCATCGGTTAATTTTGCTGCACCCTGTATATATATTTCAATGTCAGAACAAAATATGCTGTTTTCACATTCTACACATCAGGATAGACACGAAAGTCACAAATTAGCAGAAAAATTATAAAATGATGAAGGAGGTAAGATATATCCCACATGAACGACTTTAACCCTTACGTTTTCGATGAAAACACGTGACGCACACCTTCTGTCAAAAATTGATTCCAATTACCACTCAGTTATTCACTTTTCTTATAATTTTCTTATTTCACGTAAAACTGTTGGTTGGCAACCTTCTGAGAATATATCATATGTCAATTCTTACATATTGAACTGTTACGAATTGTTGTGTATTATAATCTGTTTTGGTCTATATCTTCCGAACTATTTAATATATTTTCACGAAATAAAGCTCAAACTGCAGTGCAGGCACATCTATCATAGAGGTCCCAAACCGGGATCATTATGGTTGATATCAAGTACCTTATTCTCTACTATGTTTGGTACTACTTTTTTGCTTTTTTCAAAATAACGCATATTTCACTGCAAACCCCTACCCTGAAACACCACTATGTTGCTTGCATATGACACCCGAAGTTCAAATATGTGTATTTTTACGTAACACAAAGAGAAAATACGCTAATTATAGAAAACGTTTATATTTTTCTGAAAACGAAATATTATCTTGTCTTCTGCAACGGTTAATTTTGCTGCACCCTGTATATATATTTCGATGTCAGAACAAAATATGCTGTTTTCACATTCTACACATCAGGATAGATACGAAAGGCACAAATTAGCAGAAAAATTCTAAAATGATGAAGGTAGTAACATATATCCAACATGAACGACTTTAACCCTTACCTTTTCGATGAGAACACGAGACGCACACCTTCTGTCAAAAATTGATTCCAATTACCACTGAGTTATTCACTTTTCTTATAATTTTCTTATTTCACGTAAAACTGTTGGTTGGCAACCTTCTGACAATATATCATATGTCAATATGTACATATTGAATTGTTACGAATTGTTGTGTATTATAATCTGTTTTGGTTTATATCTTCAAAACTATTTAACATATTTTCACGAAATAAAGCTCAAACTGCAGAGCAGGCACATCTTTCATAGAGATCCCGAACCGGCATCCCTAAGGTTGATATCAAGTACCTTATTTTTTACAATTTTTGGTACTACTTTTGTGTTTTTATCAAAATAACGCATATTTCACTGCACACCCCTTCCCTGACACACCACTATGTTGCTTGCATATGACACCCGAAGTTAAAATATGTGTATTTTTACGTAACACAAAGAAAAAATACCCTAATTATAGAAAACGTTTATATTTTCCTGAAAACGAAATATTATCTTGTCTTCTGCAACGGTTAATTTTGCTGCACCCTGTATATATATTTCGATGTCAGAACAAAATATGCTGTTTTCATATTCAACACATCAGGATAGATACGAAAGGCACAAATTAGCAGAAAAATTATAAAATGATGAAGTAAGCAAGATATATAATACATGAAGGACTTTAACCCTTACCTTTTCAATGAGATCACATGACGCGCACCTTCTTTCAAAAATTGATTCCAATTACCACTGAGTTATTCACTTTTCTTATATATTTTTTTATTTCACGTAAAACTGTCGGTTAGCAACCTTCTGACAATATATCATATGTCAATAAGTACATATTGAATTGTTACGAATTGTTGTGTATTATAATCTGTTTTGGTCTATATCTTCCGAACTATTTAACATATTTTCACGAAATAAAGCTCAAACTGCAGTGCAGGCACATCTTTCATAGAGATCCCAAACCGGGATCCCTATGGTTGATATCAAGTACCTTATTCTTTACCATTTTTGGTACTACTTTTGTGTTTTTATCAAAATAACGCATATTTCACTGCACACCCCTTCCCTGAAACACCACTATGTTGCTTGCATATGACATCCGAAGTTCAAATATGTGTATTTTTACGTAACACAAAGAGAAAATACCCTAATTATAGAAAACGTTTATATTTTCCTGAAAACGAAATATTATCTTGTCTTCTGCTTCGGTTAATTTTGCTGCACCCTGTATATATATTTCGATGTCAGAACAAAATATGCTGTTTTCACATTCTACACATCAGGATGGATACGAAAGGCACAAATAAGCAGAAAAATTATAAAATGATGAAGGTAGTAAGATATATCCTACATGACCGACTTTAACCCTTACCTTTTCGATGAGATCACGTGACGCACACCTTCTGTCAAAAATTGATTCCAATTACCACTGAGTTATTCACTTTTCTTATAATTTTCTTATTTCACGTAAAACTATTGGTTGGCAACCTTCTGACAATATATCATATGTCAATAGTTACATATTGAATTATTACGAATTGTTGTGTATTATAATCTGTTTTGGTATCTATCTTCATAACTATTTAACATATTTTCACGAAATTCAGCTCAAACTGCAGTGCAGGGACATCTTTCATAGACACCTCAAACCGGAATCCCTATGGTTGATATCAAGTACCTTATTCTTTACCATTTTTGGTACTACTTTTGTGTTTTTTTCAAAATAACGCATATTTCACTGCACACCCCTTCCCTGACACACCACTATGTTGCTTGCATATGACACCCGAAGTTAAAATATGTGTATTTTTACGTAACACAAAGAGAAAATACCCTAATTATAGAAAACGTTTATATTTTCCTGAAAACGAAATATTATCTTGTCTTCTGCAACGGTTAATTTTGCTGCACCCTGTATATATCTTTTGATGTCAGAACAAAATATGCTGTTTTCACATTCTACACATCAGGATAGACACGAAAGGCACAAATTAGCAGAAAAATTATAAAATGATGAAGGTAGTAAGATATATTCTACATGAACGACTTCAACCCTTACGTTTTCGATGAGATCACGTGACGCACACCTTCTGTCAAAAATTGATTCGAATTACCACTGAGTTATTCACTTTTCTTATAATTTTCTTATTTCACGTAAAACTGTTGGTTGGCAACCTTCTGACAATATATCATATGTCAATATGTACATATTGAATTGTTACTAATTGTTGCGTATTATAATCTGTTTTGGTCTATATCTTCCGAACTATTTAACATATTTTCACGAAATAAAGCTCAAATTGCAGTGCAGGCACATCTTTCATAGACACCCCAAACCGGGATCCCTATGGGTGATATCAAGTACCTTATTCTTTACCATTTTGGTACTACTTTTGTGTTTTTTTTTCAAAATAACGCATATTTCACTGCAAACCCCTTCCCTGACACACCACTATGTTGCTTGCATATGACACCCAAAGTTCAAATATGTGTATTTTTACGTAACACAAAGAGAAAATACCCTAATTATAGAAAACGTTTATATTTTCCTGAAAACGAAATATTATCTTGTCTTCTGCAACGGTTAATTTTGCTGCACCCTGTATATATATTTCGATGTCAGAACAAAATATGCTGTTTTCATCTTCAACACATCAGGATAGATACGAAAGGCACAAATTAGCAGAAAAATTATAAAATGATGAAGTAAGCAAGATATATAATACATGAAGGACTTTAACCCTTACGTTTTCGATGAGAACACGTGACGCACACCTTCTGTCAAAAATTGATTCCAATTACCACTCAGTTATTCACTTTTCTTATAATTTTCTTATTTCACGTAAAACTGTTGGTTGGCAATCTTCTGACAATATATCATATGTCAATACTTACATATTGAATTGTTACGAATTGTTGTGTATTATAATCTGTTTTGGTCTATATCTTCCGAACTATTTAATATATTTTCACGAAATAAAGCTCAAACTGCAGTGCAGGCACATCTATCATAGAGGTCCCAAACCGGGATCCCTATGGTTAATATCAAGTACCTTATTCTCTACTATCTTTGGTACTACTTTTTTCCTTTTTTCAAAATAACGCATATTTCACTGCAAACCCCTACCCTGACACACCACTATGTTGCTTGTATATGACACCCGAAGTTCAAATATGTGTATTTTTACGTAACACAAAGAGAAAATACGCTAATTATAGAAAACGTTTATATTTTTCTGAAAACGAAATATTATCTTGTCTTCTGCAACGGTTAATTTTGCTGCACCCTGTATATATATTTCGATGTCAGAACAAAATATGCTGTTTTCACATTCTACACATCAGGATAGATACGAAAGGCACAAATTAGCAGAAAAATTATAAAACGCTGAAGGAGGTAAGATATATCCCACATGAACGACTTTAACCCTTACCTTTTCGATGAGAACACGTGACGCACACCTTCTGTCAAAAATTGATTCCAATTACCACTGAGTTATTCACTTTTCTTATAATTTTCTTATTTCACGTAAAACTGTTGGTTGGCAACCTTCTGACAATATATCATATGTCAATAGTTACATATTGAATTGTTACGAATTGTTGTGTATTATAAACTGTTTTGGTTTATATCTTCATAACTCTTTAACATATTTTCACGAAATAAAGCTCAAACTGCAGTGCAGGCACATCTATCATAGAGGTCCCAAACCGGGATCCCTATGGTTGATATCAAGTACCTTATTCTCTACTATGTTTGGTACTACTTTTTTGCTTTTTTCAAAATAACGCATATTTCACTGCACACCCCTTCCCTGACACACCACTATGTTGCTTGCATATGACACCCGAAGTTCAAATATGTGTATTTTTACGTAACACAAAGAGAAAATACCCTAATTATAGAAAACGTTTATATTTTCCTGAAAACGAAATATTATCTTGTCTTCTGCAACGGTTAATTTTGCTGCACCCTGTATATATATTTCGATGTCAGAACAAAATATGCTGTTTTCATCTTCAACACATCAGGATAGATACGAAAGGCACAAATTAGCAGAAAAATTATAAAATGATGAAGTAAGCAAGATATATAATACATGAAGGACTTTAACCCTTACGTTTTCGATGAGAACACGTGACGCACACCTTCTGTCAAAAATTGATTTCAATTACCACTCAGTTATTCACTTTTCTTATAATTTTCTTATTTCCCGTAAAACTGTTGGTTGGCAACCTTCTGACAATATATCATATGTCAATACTTACATATTGAATTGTTACGAATTGTTGTGTATTATAATCTGTTTTGGTCTATATCTTCCGAACTATTTAATATATTTTCACGAAATAAAGCTCAAACTGCAGTGCAGGCACATCTATCATAGAGGTCCCAAACCGGGATCCCTATGGTTGATATCAAGTACCTTATTCTCTACTATGTTTGGTACTACTTTTTTGCTTTTTTCAAAATAACGCATATTTCACTGCAAACCTCTACCCTGACACACCACTATGTTGCTTGCATATGACACCCGAAGTTCAAATATGTGTATTTTTACGTAACACAAAGAGAAAATACGCTAATTATAGAAAACGTTTATATTTTTCTGAAAACGAAATATTATCTTGTCTTCTGCAACGGTTAATTTTGCTGCACCCTGTATATATATTTCGATGTCAGAACAAAATATGCTGTTTTCACATTCTACACATCAGGATAGTTACGAAAGGCACAAATTAGCAGAAAAATTATAAAATGATGAAGTAAGCAAGATATATAATACATGAAGGACTTTAACCCTTACCTTTTCAATGAGATCACATGACGCGCACCTTCTTTCAAAAATTGATTTCAATTACCACTGAGTTATTCACTTTTCTTATATATATTTTTTATTTCACGTAAAACTGTCGGTTAGCAACCTTCTGACATTATATCATATGTCAATATGTACATATTGAATTGTTACGAATTGTTGTGTATTATAATCTGTTTTGGTATCTATCTTCATAACTATTTAACATATTTTCACCAAATTCAGTTCAAACTGCAGTGCAGGGACATCTTTCATAGACACCCCAAACCGGAATCCCTATGGTTGATATCATTTACCTTATTCTTTACCATTTTTGGTACAACATTTTTGTTTTTTTTTTTTCAAAATAACGCATATTTCACTGCACACCCCTTCCCTGACACACCACTATGTTGCTTGCATATGACACCCGAATTTAAAATATGTGTATTTTTACGTAACAAAAAGAGAAAATACCCTAATTATAGAAAACGTTTATATTTTCCTGAAAACGAATTATTATCTTGTCTTCAGCAACGGTTAATTTTGCTGCACCCTGTATATGTATTTCGATGTCAGAACAAAATATGCTGTTTTCACATTCTACACATCAGGATAGACACGAAAGGCACAAATTAGCAGAAAAATTATAAAATGATGAAGGTAGTAAGATATATTCTACATGAACGACTTTAACCCTTACCTTTTCGATGAGATCACGTGACGCACACCTTCTGTCAAAAATTGATTCCAATTACCACTGAGTTATTCACTTTTCTTCTAATTTTCTTATTTCACGTAAAACTGTTGGTTGGCAACCTTCTGACAATATATCATATGTCAATATGTACATATTGAATTGTTACTAATTGTTGCGTATTATAATCTGTTTTGGTCTATATCTTCCGAACTATTTAACATATTTTCACGAAATAAAGCTCAAACTGCAGTGCAGGCACATCTTTCATAGAGATCCCAAACCGGGATCCCTATGGTTGATATCGAGTACCTTATTCTTTACCATTTTTGGTACTACTTTTGTGTTTTTATCAAAATAACGCATATTTCACTGCACACCCCTTCCCTGAAACACCACTATGTTGCTTGCATATGACATCCGAAGTTCAAATATGTGTATTTTTACGTAACACAAAGAGAAAATACCCTAATTATAGAAAACGTTTATATTTTCCTGAAAACGAAATATTATCTTGTGTTCTGCATCGGTTAATTTTGCTGCACCCTGTATATATATTTCGATGTCAGAACAAAGTATGCTGTTTTCACATTCTACACATCAGGATAGATACGAAAGGCACAAATAAGCAGAAAAATTATAAAATGATGAAGGTAGTAAGATATATCCTACATGACCGACTTTAACCCTTACCTTTTCGATGAGATCACGTGACGCACACCTTCTGTCAAAAATTGATTCCAATTACCACTGAGTTATTCACTTTTCTTATAATTTTCTTATTTCACGTAAAACTATTGGTTGGCAACCTTCTGACAATATATCATATGTCAATAGTAACATATTTAATTGTTACGAATTGTTGTGTATTATAATCTGTTTTGGTATCTATCTTCATAACTATTTAACATATTTTCACCAAATTCAGCTCAAACTGCAGTGCAGGGACATCTTTCATAGACACCCCAAACCGGGATCCCTATGGTTGATATCAAGTACCTTATTCTTTACCATTTTTGGTACAACTTTTTTGTCTTTTTTTTTCAAAATAACGCATATTTCACTGCACACCCCTTCCCTAACACACCACTATGTTGCTTGCATATGACACCCGAAGTTAAAATATGTGTATTTTTACGTAACACAAAGAGAAAATACCCTAATTATAGAAAACGTTTATATTTTCCTGAAAACGAAATATTATCTTGTCTTCAGCAACGGTTAATTTTGCTGCACCCTGTATATATATTTCGATGTCAGAACAAAATATGCTGTTTTCACATTCTACACATCAGGATAGATACGAAAGGCACAAATTAGCAGAAAAATTATAAAATGATGAAGTAAGTAAGATATATAATACATGACCGACTTTAATCTTTACCTTTTCGATGAGATCACGTGACGCACACCTTCTGTCAAAAATTGATTCCAATTACCACTGAGTTATTCACTTTTCTTATAATTTTCTTATTTCACGTAAAACTGTTGGTTGGCAACCTTCTGACAATATATCATATGTCAATAGTAACATATTGAATTGTTACGAATTGTTGTGTATTATAATCTGTTTTGGTATCTATCTTCATAACTATTTAACATATTTTCACCAAATTCAGCTCAAACTGCAGTGCAGGGACATCTTTCATAGACACCCCAAACCGGAATCCCTATGGTTGATATCAATTACCTTATTCTTTACCATTTTTGGTACAACTTTTTTGTTTGTTTTTTTTTCAAAATAACGCATATTTCACTGCAAACCCCTACCCTGACACACCACTATGTTGCTTGCATATGACACCCGAAGTTAAAATATGTGTATTTTTACGTAACACAAAGAGAAAATACCCTAATTATAGAAAACGTTTATATTTTCCTGAAAACGAAATATTATCTTGTCTTCTGCAACGGTTAATTTTGCTGCACCCTGTATATATATTTCGATGTCAGAACAAAATATGCTGTTTTCACATTCTACACATCAGGATAGACACGAAAGGCACAAATTAGCAGAAAAATTATAAAATGATGAAGGTAGTAAGATATATTCTACATGAACGACTTTAACCCTTACCTTTTCGATGAGATCACGTGACACACACCTTATGTCAAAAATTGATTCGAATTACCACTGAGTTATTCACTTTTCTTATAATTTTCTTATTTCACGTAAAACTGTTGGTTGGCAACCTTCTGACAATATATCGTATGTCAATATGTACATATTGAATTGTTACTAATTGTTGCGTATTATAATCTGTTTTGGTCTATATCTTTCGAACTATTTAACATATTTTCACGAAATAAAGCTCAAACTGCAGTGCAGGCACATCTTTCATAGAGATCCCAAACCGGGATCCCTATGGTTGATATCGAGTACCTTATTCTTTACCATTTTTGGTACTACTTTTGTGTTTTTATCAAAATAACGCATATTTCACTGCACACCCCTTCCCTGAAACACCACTATGTTGCTTGCATATGACATCCGAAGTTCAAATATGTGTATTTTTACGTAACACAAAGAGAAAATACCCTAATTATAGAAAACGTTTATATTTTCCTGAAAACGAAATATTATCTTGTGTTCTGCATCGGTTAATTTTGCTGCACCCTGTATATATATTTCGATGTCAGAACAAAGTATGCTGTTTTCACATTCTACACATCAGGATAGATACGAAAGGCACAAATAAGCAGAAAAATTATAAAATGATGAAGGTAGTAAGATATATCCTACATGACCGACTTTAACCCTTACCTTTTCGATGAGATCACGTGACGCACACCTTCTGTCAAAAACTGATTCCAATTACCACTGAGTTATTCACTTTTCTTATAATTTTCTTATTTCACGTAAAACTATTGGTTGGCAACCTTCTGACAATATATCATATGTCAATAGTAACATATTGAATTGTTACGAATTGTTGTGTATTATAATCTGTTTTGGTATCTATCTTCATAACTATTTAACATATTTTCACCAAATTCAGCTCAAACTGCAGTGCAGGGACATCTTTCATAGACACCCCAAACCGGGATCCCTATGGTTGATATCAAGTACCTTATTCTTTACCATTTTTGGTACAACTTTTTTGTCTTTTTTTTTCAAAATAACGCATATTTCACTGCACACCCCTTCCCTAACACACCACTATGTTGCTTGCATATGACACCCGAAGTTAAAATATGTGTATTTTTACGTAACACAAAGAGAAAATACCCTAATTATAGAAAACGTTTATATTTTCCTGAAAACGAAATATTATCTTGTCTTCAGCAACGGTTAATTTTGCTGCACCCTGTATATATATTTCGATGTCAGAACAAAATATGCTGTTTTCACATTCTACACATCAGGATAGATACGAAAGGCACAAATTAGCAGAAAAATTATAAAATGATGAAGTAAGTAAGATATATAATACATGATCGACTTTAATCTTTACCTTTTCGATGAGATCACGTGACGCACACCTTCTGTCAAAAATTGATTCCAATTACCACTGAGTTATTCACTTTTCTTATAATTTTCTTATTTCACGTAAAACTGTTGGTTGGCAACCTTCTGACAATATATCATATGTCAATAGTAACATATTGAATTGTTACGAATTGTTGTGTATTATAATCTGTTTTGGTATCTATCTTCCTAACTATTTAACATATTTTCACCAAATTCAGCTCAAACTGCAGTGCAGGGACATCTTTCATAGACACCCCAAACGGGAATCCCTATGGTTGATATCAATTACCTTATTCTTTACCATTTTTGGTACAACTTTTTTGTTTGTTTTTTTTTCAAAATAACGCATATTTCACTGCAAACCCCTACCCTGACACACCACTATGTTGCTTGCATATGACACCCGAAGTTAAAATATGTGTATTTTTACGTAACACAAAGAGAAAATACCCTAATTATAGAAAACGTTTATATTTTCCTGAAAACGAAATATTATCTTGTCTTCTGCAACGGTTAATTTTGCTGCACCCTGTATATATATTTCGATGTCAGAACAAAATATGCTGTTTTCACATTCTACACATCAGGATAGACACGAAAGGCACAAATTAGCAGAAAAATTATAAAATGATGAAGGTAGTAAGATATATTCTACATGAACGACTTTAACCCTTACCTTTTCGATGAGATCACGTGACGCACACCTTCTGTCAAAAATTGATTCGAATTACCACTGAGTTATTCACTTTTCTTATAATTTTCTTATTTCACGTAAAACTGTTGGTTGGCAACCTTCTGACAATATATCGTATGTCAATATGTACATATTGAATTGTTACTAATTGTTGCGTATTATAATCTGTTTTGGTCTATATCTTCCGAACTATTTAACATATTTTCACGAAATAAAGCTCAAACTGCAGTGCAGGCACATCTTTCATAGAGATCCCAAACCGGGATCCCTATGGTTGATATCGAGTACCTTATTCTTTACCATTTTTGGTACTACTTTTGTGTTTTTATCAAAATAACGCATATTTCACTGCACACCCCTTCCCTGAAACACCACTATGTTGCTTGCATATGACATCCGAAGTTCAAATATGTGTATTTTTACGTAACACAAAGAGAAAATACCCTAATTATAGAAAACGTTTATATTTTCCTGAAAACGAAATATTATCTTGTGTTCTGCATCGGTTAATTTTGCTGCACCCTGTATATATATTTCGATGTCAGAACAAAGTATGCTGTTTTCACATTCTACACATCAGGATAGATACGAAAGGCACAAATAAGCAGAAAAATTATAAAATGATGAAGGTAGTAAGATATATCCTACATGACCGACTTTAACCCTTACCTTTTCGATGAGATCACGTGACGCACACATTCTGTCAAAAATTGATTCCAATTACCACTGAGTTATTCACTTTTCTTATAATTTTCTTATTTCACGTAAAACTATTGGTTGGCAACCTTCTGACAATATATCATATGTCAATAGTAACATATTGAATTGTTACGAATTGTTGTGTATTATAATCTGTTTTGGTATCTATCTTCATAACTATTTAACATATTTTCACCAAATTCAGCTCGAACTGCAGTGCAGGGACATCTTTCATAGACACCCCAAACCGGGATCCCTATGGTTGATATCAAGTACCTTATTCTTTACCATTTTTGGTACAACTTTTTTGTCTTTTTTTTTTCAAAATAACGCATATTTCACTGCACACCCCTTCCCTAACACACCACTATGTTGCTTGCATATGACACCCGAAGTTAAAATATGTGTATTTTTACGTAACACAAAGAGAAAATACCCTAATTATAGAAAACGTTTATATTTTCCTGAAAACGAAATATTATCTTGTCTTCAGCAACGGTTAATTTTGCTGCACCCTGTATATATATTTCGATGTCAGAACAAAATATGCTGTTTTCACATTCTACACATCAGGATAGATACGAAAGGCACAAATTAGCAGAAAAATTATAAAATGATGAAGTAAGTAAGATATATAATACATGACCGACTTTAATCTTTACCTTTTCGATGAGATCACGTGACGCACACCTTCTGTCAAAAATTGATTCCAATTACCACTGAGTTATTCACTTTTCTTATAATTTTCTTATTTCACGTAAAACTATTGGTTGGCAACCTTCTGACAATATATCATATGTCAATAGTAACATATTGAATTGTTACGAATTGTTGTGTATTATAATCTGTTTTGGTATCTATCTTCATAACTATTTAACATATTTTCACCAAATTCAGCTCAAACTGCAGTGCAGGGACATCTTTCATAGACACCCCAAACCGGAATCCCTATGGTTGATATCAATTACCTTATTCTTTACCATTTTTGGTACAATTTTTTGTTTTTTTTTTTTTCAAAATAACGCATATTTCACTGCAAACCCCTACCCTGACACACCACTATGTTGCTTGCATATGACACCCGAAGTTAAAATATGTGTATTTTTACGTAACACAAAGAGAAAATACCCTAATTATAGAAAACGTTTATATTTTCCTGAAAACGAAATATTATCTTGTCTTCTGCAACGGTTAATTTTGCTGCACCCTGTATATATATTTCGATGTCAGAACAAAATATGCTGTTTTCACATTCTACACATCAGGATAGACACGAAAGGCACAAATTAGCAGAAAAATTATAAAATGATGAAGGTAGTAAGATATATTCTACATGAACGACTTTAACCCTTACCTTTTCGATGAGATCACGTGACGCACACCTTCTGTCAAAAATTGATTCGAATTACCACTGAGTTATTCACTTTTCTTATAATTTTCTTATTTCACGTAAAACTGTTGGTTGGCAACCTTCTGACAATATATCATATGTCAATCTGTACATATTGAATTGTTACTAATTGTTGCGTATTATAATCTGTTTTGGTCTATATCTTCCGAACTATTTAACATATTTTCACGAAATAAAGCTCAAATTGCAGTGCAGGCACATCTTTCATAGAGATCCCAAACCGGGATCCCTATGGGTGATATCAAGTACCTTATTCTTTACCATTTTTGGTACTACTTTTGTGTTGTTTTTTTTTCAAAATAACGCATATTTCACTGCAAACCCCTACCCTGACACACCACTATGTTGCTTGCATATGACACCCGAAGTTCAAATATGTGTATTTTTACGTAACACAAAGAGAAAATACCCTAATTATAGAAAACGTTTATATTTTCCTGAAAACGAAATATTATCTTGTCTTCTGCAACACTTAATTTTGCTGCACCCTGTATATATATTTCGATGTCAGAACAAAATATGCTGTTTTCATCTTCAACACATCAGGATAGATACGAAAGGCACAAATTAGCAGAAAAATTATAAAATGATGAAGTAAGCAAGATATATAATACATGAACGACTTTAACCCTTACGTTTTCGATGAGAACACGTGACGCACACCTTCTGTCAAAAATTGATTCCAATTACCACTCAGTTATTCACTTTTCTTATAATTTTCTTATTTCACGTAAAACTGTTGGTTGGCAACCTTCTGACAATATATCATATGTCAATATGTACATATTGAATTGTTACTAATTGTTGCGTATTATAATTTGTTTTGGTCTATATCTTCCGAACTATTTAACATATTTTCACGAAATAAAGCTCAAACTGCAGTGCAGGCACATCTTTCATAGAGATCCCAAACCGGGATCCCTATGGTTGATATCAAGTACCTTATTCTTTACCATTTTTGGTACTACTTTTGTGTTTTTATCAAAATAACGCATATTTCACTGCACACCCCTTCCCTGAAAGACCACTATGTTGCTTGCATATGACATCCGAAGTTCAAATATGTGTATTTTTACGTAACACAAAGAGAAAATACCCTAATTATAGAAAACGTTTATATTTTCCTGAAAACGAAATATTATCTTGTCTTCTGCAACGGTTAATTTTGCTGCACCCTGTATATATATTTCGATGTCAGAACAAAATATGCTGTTTTCACATTCTACACATCAGGATAGATACGAAAGGCACAAATTAGCAGAAAAATTATAAAATGATGAAGGTAGTAAGATATATCCTACATGACCGACTTTAATCTTTACCTTTTCGATGAGATCACGTGACGCACACCTTCTGTCAAAAATTGATTCCAATTACCACTGAGTTATTCACTTTTCTTATAATTTTCTTATTTCACGTAAAACTATTGGTTGGCAACCTTCTGACAATATATCATATGTCAATAGTAACATATTGAATTGTTACGAATTGTTGTGTATTATAATCTGTTTTGGTATCTATCTTCATAACTATTTAACATATTTTCACCAAATTCAGCTCAAACTGCAGTGCAGGGACATCTTTCATAGACACCCCAAACCGGAATCCCTATGGTTGATATCAAGTACCTTATTCTTTACCATTTTTGGTACAACTTTTTTGTTTTTTTTTTTTTCAAAATAACGCATATTTCACTGCACACCCCTTCCCTGACACACCACTATGTTGCTTGCATATGACACCCGAAGTTCAAATATGTGTATTTTTACGTAACACAAAGAGAAAATACCCTAATTATAGAAAACGTTTATATTTTCCTGAAAACGAAATATTATCTTGTCTTCAGCAACGGTTAATTTTGCTGCACCCTGTATATATATTTCGATGTCAGAACAAAATATGCTGTTTTCACATTCTACACATCAGGATAGATACGAAAGGCACAAATTAGCAGAAAAATTATAAAATGATGAAGGTAGTAAGATATATCCTACATGACCGACTTTAATCTTTACCTTTTCGATGAGATCACGTGACGCACACCTTCTGTCAAAAATTGATTCCAATTACCTCTGAGTTATTCACTTTTCTTATAATTTTCTTATTTCACGTAAAACTATTGGTTGGCAACCTTCTGACAATATATCATATGTCAATAGTAACATATTGAATTGTTACGAATTGTTGTGTATTATAATCTGTTTTGGTATCTATCTTCATAACTATTTAACATATTTTCACCAAATTCAGCTCAAACTGGAGTGCAGGGACATCTTTCATAGACACCCCAAACCGGAATCCCTATGGTTGATATCAAGTACCTTATTCTTTACCATTTTTGGTACAACTTTTTTGTTTTTTTTTTCAAAATAACGCATATTTCACTGCACACCCCTTCCCTGACACACCACTATGTTGCTTGCATATGACACCCGAAGTTCAAATATGTGTATTTTTACGTAACACAAAGAGAAAATACGCTAATTATAGAAAACGTTTATATTTTCCTGAAAACGAAATATTATCTTGTCTTCTGCAACGGTTAATTTTGCTGCACCCTGTATATATATTTCGATGTCAGAACAAAATATGCTGTTTTCACATTCTACACATCAGGATAGTTACGAAAGGCACAAATTAGCAGAAAAATTATAAAATGATGAAGTAAGCAAGATATATAACACATGAAGGACTTTAACCCTTACCTTTTCAATGAGATCACATGACGCGCACCTTCTTTCAAAAATTGATTTCAATTACCACTGAGTTATTCACTTTTCTTATATACTTTTTTATTTCACGTAAAACTGTCGGTTAGCAACCTTCTGACAATATATCATATGTCAATATGTACATATTGAATTGTTACGAATTGTTGTGTATTATAATCTGTTTTGGTCTATATCTTCCGAACTATTTAACATATTTTCGCGAAATAAAGCTCAAACTGCAGTTCAGGCACATCTTTCATAGAGATCCCAAACCGGGATCCCTATGGTTGATATCAAGTACCTTATTCTTTACCATTTTTGGTACTACTTTTGTGTTTTTATCAAAATAACGCATATTTCACTGCACACCCCTTCTCTGAAACACCACTATGTTGCTTGCATATGACATCCGAAGTTCAAATATGTGTATTTTTACGTAACACAAAGAGAAAATACCCTAATTATAGAAAACGTTTATATTTTCCTGAAAACGAAATATTATCTTGTCTTCTGCAACGGTAATTTTGCTGCACCCTGTATATATATTTCGATGTCAGAACAAAATATGCTGTTTTCACATTCTACACATCAGGATAGATACGAAAGGCACAAATTAGCAGAAAAATTATAAAATGATGAAGGTAGTAAGATATATCCTACATGACCGACTTTAATCTTTACCTTTTCGATGAGATCACGTGACGCACACCTTCTGTCAAAAATTGATTCCAATTACCACTGAGTTATTCACTTTTCTTATAATTTTCTTATTTCACGTAAAACTATTGGTTGGCAACCTTCTGACAATATATCATATGTCAATAGTAACATATTGAATTGTTACGAATTGTTGTGTATTATAATCTGTTTTGGTATCTATCTTCATAACTATTTAACATATTTTCACCAAATTCAGCTCAAACTGCAGTGCAGGGACATCTTTCATAGACACCCCAAACCGGAATCCCTATGGTTGATATCAATTACCTTATTCTTTACCATTTTTGGTACAACTTTTTTGTTTTTTTTTTTTCAAAATAACGCATATTTCACTGCAAACCCCTACCCTGACACACCACTATGTTGCTTGCATATGACACCCGAAGTTAAAATATGTGTATTTTTACGTAGCACAAATAGAAAATACCCTAATTATAGAAAACGTTTATATTTTCCTGAAAACGAAATATTATCTTGTCTTCTGCAACGGTTAATTTTGCTGCACCCTGTATATATATTTCGATGTCAGAACAAAATATGCTGTTTTCACATTCTACACATCAGGATAGACACGAAAGGCACAAATTAGCAGAAAAATTATAAAATGATGAAGGTAGTAAGATATATTCTACATGAACGACTTTAACCCTTACCTTTTCGATGAGATCACGTGACGCACACCTTCTGTCAAAAATTGATTCGAATTACCACTGAGTTATTCACTTTTCTTATAATTTTCTTATTTCACGTAAAACTGTTGGTTGGCAACCTTCTGACAATATATCATATGTCAATATGTACATATTGAATTGTTACTAATTGTTGCGTATTATAATCTGTTTTGGTCTATATCTTCCGAACTATTTAACATATTTTCGCGAAATAAAGCTCAAACTGCAGTTCAGGCACATCTTTCATAGAGATCCCAAACCGGGATCCCTATGGTTGATATCAAGTACCTTATTCTTTACCATTTTTGGTACTACTTTTGTGTTTTTATCAAAATAACGCATATTTCACTGCACACCCCTTCTCTGAAACACCACTATGTTGCTTGCATATGACATCCGAAGTTCAAATATGTGTATTTTTAAGTAACACAAAGAGAAAATACCCTAATTATAGAAAACGTTTATATTTTCCTGAAAACGAAATATTATCTTGTCTTCTGCAACGGTTAATTTTGCTGCACCCTGTATATATATTTCGATGTCAGAACAAAATATGCTGTTTTCACATTCTACACATCAGGATAGATACGAAAGGCACAAATTAGCAGAAAAATTATAAAATGATGAAGGTAGTAAGATATATCCTACATGACCGACTTTAATCTTTACCTTTTCGATGAGATCACGTGACGCACACCTTCTGTCAAAAATTGATTCCAATTACCACTGAGTTATTCACTTTTCTTATAATTTTCTTATTTCACGTAAAACTATTGGTTGGCAACCTTCTGACAATATATCATATGTCAATAGTAACATATTGAATTGTTACGAATTGTTGTGTATTATAATCTGTTTTGGTATCTATCTTCATAACTATTTAACATATTTTCACCAAATTCAGCTCAAACTGCAGTGCAGGGACATCTTTCATAGACACCCCAAACCGGAATCCCTATGGTTGATATCAATTACCTTATTCTTTACCATTTTTGGTACAATTTTTTGTTTTTTTTTTTCAAAATAACGCATATTTCACTGCACACCCCTACCCTGACACACCACTATGTTGCTTGCATATGACACCCGAAGTTAAAATATGTGTATTTTTACGTAACACAAAGAGAAAATACCCTAATTATAGAAAACGTTTATATTTTCCTGAAAACGAAATATTATCTTGTCTTCTGCAACGGTTAATTTTGCTGCACCCTGTATATATATTTCGATGTCAGAACAAAATATGCTGTTTTCACATTCTACACATCAGGATAGACACGAAAGGCACGAATTAGCAGAAAAATTATAAAATGATGAAGGTAGTAAGATATATTCTACATGAACGACTTTAACCCTTACCTTTTCGATGAGATCACGTGACGCACACCTTCTGTCAAAAATTGATTCGAATTACCACTGAGTTATTCACTTTTCTTCTAATTTTCTTATTTCACGTAAAACTGTTGGTTGGCAACCTTCTGACAATATATCATATGTCAATATGTACATATTGAATTGTTACTAATTGTTGCGTATTATAATTTGTTTTGGTCTATATCTTCCGAACTATTTAACATATTTTCACGAAATAAAGCTCAAACTGCAGTGCAGGCACATCTTTCATAGAGATCCCAAACCGGGATCCCTATGGTTGATATCAAGTACCTTATTCTTTACCATTTTTGGTACTACTTTTGTGTTTTTATCAAAATAACGCATATTTCACTGCACACCCCTTCCCTGAAAGACCACTATGTTGCTTGCATATGACATCCGAAGTTCAAATATGTGTATTTTTACGTAACACAAAGAGAAAATACCCTAATTATAGAAAACGTTTATATTTTCCTGAAAACGAAATATTATCTTGTCTTCTGCAACGGTTAATTTTGCTGCACCCTGTATATATATTTCGATGTCAGAACAAAATATGCTGTTTTCACATTCTACACATCAGGATAGATACGAAAGGCACAAATTAGCAGAAAAATTATAAAATGATGAAGGTAGTAAGATATATCCTACATGACCGACTTTAATCTTTACCTTTTCGATGAGATCACGTGACGCACACCTTCTGTCAAAAATTGATTCCAATTACCACTGAGTTATTCACTTTTCTTATAATTTTCTTATTTCACGTAAAACTATTGGTTGGCAACCTTCTGACAATATATCATATGTCAATAGTAACATATTGAATTGTTACGAATTGTTGTGTATTATAATCTGTTTTGGTATCTATCTTCATAACTATTTAACATATTTTCACCAAATTCAGCTCAAACTGCAGTGCAGGGACATCTTTCATAGACACCCCAAACCGGAATCCCTATGGTTGATATCAAGTACCTTATTCTTTACCATTTTTGGTACAACTTTTTTGTTTTTTTTTTTTCAAAATAACGCATATTTCACTGCACACCCCTTCCCTGACACACCACTATGTTGCTTGCATATGACACCCGAAGTTCAAATATGTGTATTTTTACGTAACACAAAGAGAAAATACCCTAATTATAGAAAACGTTTATATTTTCCTGAAAACGAAATATTATCTTGTCTTCAGCAACGGTTAATTTTGCTGCACCCTGTATATATATTTCGATGTCAGAACAAAATATGCTGTTTTCACATTCTACACATCAGGATAGATACGAAAGGCACAAATTAGCAGAAAAATTATAAAATGATGAAGGTAGTAAGATATATCCTACATGACCGACTTTAATCTTTACCTTTTCGATGAGATCACGTGACGCACACCTTCTGTCAAAAATTGATTCCAATTACCTCTGAGTTATTCACTTTTCTTATAATTTTCTTATTTCACGTAAAACTATTGGTTGGCAACCTTCTGACAATATATCATATGTCAATAGTAACATATTGAATTGTTACGAATTGTTGTGTATTATAATCTGTTTTGGTATCTATCTTCATAACTATTTAACATATTTTCACCAAATTCAGCTCAAACTGGAGTGCAGGGACATCTTTCATAGACACCCCAAACCGGAATCCCTATGGTTGATATCAAGTACCTTATTCTTTACCATTTTTGGTACAACTTTTTTGTTTTTTTTTTCAAAATAACGCATATTTCACTGCACACCCCTTCCCTGACACACCACTATGTTGCTTGCATATGACACCCGAAGTTCAAATATGTGTATTTTTACGTAACACAAAGAGAAAATACGCTAATTATAGAAAACGTTTATATTTTCCTGAAAACGAAATATTATCTTGTCTTCTGCAACGGTTAATTTTGCTGCACCCTGTATATATATTTCGATGTCAGAACAAAATATGCTGTTTTCACATTCTACACATCAGGATAGTTACGAAAGGCACAAATTAGCAGAAAAATTATAAAATGATGAAGTAAGCAAGATATATAATACATGAAGGACTTTAACCCTTACCTTTTCAATGAGATCACATGACGCGCACCTTCTTTCAAAAATTGATTTCAATTACCACTGAGTTATTCACTTTTCTTATATACTTTTTTATTTCACGTAAAACTGTCGGTTAGCAACCTTCTGACAATATATCATATGTCAATATGTACATATTGAATTGTTACGAATTGTTGTGTATTATAATCTGTTTTGGTCTATATCTTCCGAACTATTTAACATATTTTCGCGAAATAAAGCTCAAACTGCAGTTCAGGCACATCTTTCATAGAGATCCCAAACCGGGATCCCTATGGTTGATATCAAGTACCTTATTCTTTACCATTTTTGGTACTACTTTTGTGTTTTTATCAAAATAACGCATATTTCACTGCACACCCCTTCTCTGAAACACCACTATGTTGCTTGCATATGACATCCGAAGTTCAAATATGTGTATTTTTACGTAACACAAAGAGAAAATACCCTAATTATAGAAAACGTTTATATTTTCCTGAAAACGAAATATTATCTTGTCTTCTGCAACGGTAATTTTGCTGCACCCTGTATATATATTTCGATGTCAGAACAAAATATGCTGTTTTCACATTCTACACATCAGGATAGATACGAAAGGCACAAATTAGCAGAAAAATTATAAAATGATGAAGGTAGTAAGATATATCCTACATGACCGACTTTAATCTTTACCTTTTCGATGAGATCACGTGACGCACACCTTCTGTCAAAAATTGATTCCAATTACCACTGAGTTATTCACTTTTCTTATAATTTTCTTATTTCACGTAAAACTATTGGTTGGCAACCTTCTGACAATATATCATATGTCAATAGTAACATATTGAATTGTTACGAATTGTTGTGTATTATAATCTGTTTTGGTATCTATCTTCATAACTATTTAACATATTTTCACCAAATTCAGCTCAAACTGCAGTGCAGGGACATCTTTCATAGACACCCCAAACCGGAATCCCTATGGTTGATATCAATTACCTTATTCTTTACCATTTTTGGTACAACTTTTTTGTTTTTTTTTTTTCAAAATAACGCATATTTCACTGCAAACCCCTACCCTGACACACCACTATGTTGCTTGCATATGACACCCGAAGTTAAAATATGTGTATTTTTACGTAGCACAAATAGAAAATACCCTAATTATAGAAAACGTTTATATTTTCCTGAAAACGAAATATTATCTTGTCTTCTGCAACGGTTAATTTTGCTGCACCCTGTATATATATTTCGATGTCAGAACAAAATATGCTGTTTTCACATTCTACACATCAGGATAGACACGAAAGGCACAAATTAGCAGAAAAATTATAAAATGATGAAGGTAGTAAGATATATTCTACATGAACGACTTTAACCCTTACCTTTTCGATGAGATCACGTGACGCACACCTTCTGTCAAAAATTGATTCGAATTACCACTGAGTTATTCACTTTTCTTATAATTTTCTTATTTCACGTAAAACTGTTGGTTGGCAACCTTCTGACAATATATCATATGTCAATATGTACATATTGAATTGTTACTAATTGTTGCGTATTATAATCTGTTTTGGTCTATATCTTCCGAACTATTTAACATATTTTCGCGAAATAAAGCTCAAACTGCAGTTCAGGCACATCTTTCATAGAGATCCCAAACCGGGATCCCTATGGTTGATATCAAGTACCTTATTCTTTACCATTTTTGGTACTACTTTTGTGTTTTTATCAAAATAACGCATATTTCACTGCACACCCCTTCTCTGAAACACCACTATGTTGCTTGCATATGACATCCGAAGTTCAAATATGTGTATTTTTAAGTAACACAAAGAGAAAATACCCTAATTATAGAAAACGTTTATATTTTCCTGAAAACGAAATATTATCTTGTCTTCTGCAACGGTTAATTTTGCTGCACCCTGTATATATATTTCGATGTCAGAACAAAATATGCTGTTTTCACATTCTACACATCAGGATAGATACGAAAGGCACAAATTAGCAGAAAAATTATAAAATGATGAAGGTAGTAAGATATATCCTACATGACCGACTTTAATCTTTACCTTTTCGATGAGATCACGTGACGCACACCTTCTGTCAAAAATTGATTCCAATTACCACTGAGTTATTCACTTTTCTTATAATTTTCTTATTTCACGTAAAACTATTGGTTGGCAACCTTCTGACAATATATCATATGTCAATAGTAACATATTGAATTGTTACGAATTGTTGTGTATTATAATCTGTTTTGGTATCTATCTTCATAACTATTTAACATATTTTCACCAAATTCAGCTCAAACTGCAGTGCAGGGACATCTTTCATAGACACCCCAAACCGGAATCCCTATGGTTGATATCAATTACCTTATTCTTTACCATTTTTGGTACAATTTTTTGTTTTTTTTTTTCAAAATAACGCATATTTCACTGCACACCCCTACCCTGACACACCACTATGTTGCTTGCATATGACACCCGAAGTTAAAATATGTGTATTTTTACGTAACACAAAGAGAAAATACCCTAATTATAGAAAACGTTTATATTTTCCTGAAAACGAAATATTATCTTGTCTTCTGCAACGGTTAATTTTGCTGCACCCTGTATATATATTTCGATGTCAGAACAAAATATGCTGTTTTCACATTCTACACATCAGGATAGACACGAAAGGCACGAATTAGCAGAAAAATTATAAAATGATGAAGGTAGTAAGATATATTCTACATGAACGACTTTAACCCTTACCTTTTCGATGAGATCACGTGACGCACACCTTCTGTCAAAAATTGATTCGAATTACCACTGAGTTATTCACTTTTCTTCTAATTTTCTTATTTCACGTAAAACTGTTGGTTGGCAACCTTCTGACAATATATCATATGTCAATATGTACATATTGAATTGTTACTAATTGTTGCGTATTATAATTTGTTTTGGTCTATATCTTCCGAACTATTTAACATATTTTCACGAAATAAAGCTCAAACTGCAGTGCAGGCACATCTTTCATAGTGATCCCAAACCGGGATCCCTATGGTTGATATCAAGTACCTTATTCTTTACCATTTTTGGTACTACTTTTGTGTTTTTATCAAAATAACGCATATTTCACTGCACACCCCTTCCCTGAAAGACCACTATGTTGCTTGCATATGACATCCGAAGTTCAAATATGTGTATTTTTACGTAACACAAAGAGAAAATACCCTAATTATAGAAAACGTTTATATTTTCCTGAAAACGAAATATTATCTTGTCTTCTGCAACGGTTAATTTTGCTGCACCCTGTATATATATTTCGATGTCAGAACAAAATATGCTGTTTTCACATTCTACACATCAGGATAGATACGAAAGGCACAAATTAGCAGAAAAATTATAAAATGATGAAGGTAGTAAGATATATCCTACATGACCGACTTTAATCTTTACCTTTTCGATGAGATCACGTGACGCACACCTTCTGTCAAAAATTGATTCCAATTACCACTGAGTTATTCACTTTTCTTATAATTTTCTTATTTCACGTAAAACTATTGGTTGGCAACCTTCTGACAATATATCATATGTCAATAGTAACATATTGAATTGTTACGAATTGTTGTGTATTATAATCTGTTTTGGTATCTATCTTCATAACTATTTAACATATTTTCACCAAATTCAGCTCAAACTGCAGTGCAGGGACATCTTTCATAGACACCCCAAACCGGAATCCCTATGGTTGATATCAAGTACCTTATTCTTTACCATTTTTGGTACAACTTTTTTGTTTTTTTTTTTTCAAAATAACGCATATTTCACTGCACACCCCTTCCCTGACACACCACTATGTTGCTTGCATATGACACCCGAAGTTCAAATATGTGTATTTTTACGTAACACAAAGAGAAAATACCCTAATTATAGAAAACGTTTATATTTTCCTGAAAACGAAATATTATCTTGTCTTCAGCAACGGTTAATTTTGCTGCACCCTGTATATATATTTCGATGTCAGAACAAAATATGCTGTTTTCACATTCTACACATCAGGATAGATACGAAAGGCACACATTAGCAGAAAAATTATAAAATGATGAAGGTAGTAAGATATATCCTACATGACCGACTTTAATCTTTACCTTTTCGATGAGATCACGTGACGCACACCTTCTGTCAAAAATTGATTCCAATTACCTCTGAGTTATTCACTTTTCTTATAATTTTCTTATTTCACGTAAAACTATTGGTTGGCAACCTTCTGACAATATATCATATGTCAATAGTAACATATTGAATTGTTACGAATTGTTGTGTATTATAATCTGTTTTGGTATCTATCTTCATAACTATTTAACATATTTTCACCAAATTCAGCTCAAACTGGAGTGCAGGGACATCTTTCATAGACACCCCAAACCGGAATCCCTATGGTTGATATCAAGTACCTTATTCTTTACCATTTTTGGTACAACTTTTTTGTTTTTTTTTTCAAAATAACGCATATTTCACTGCACACCCCTTCCCTGACACACCACTATGTTGCTTGCATATGACACCCGAAGTTCAAATATGTGTATTTTTACGTAACACAAAGAGAAAATACGCTAATTATAGAAAACGTTTATATTTTCCTGAAAACGAAATATTATCTTGTCTTCTGCAACGGTTAATTTTGCTGCACCCTGTATATATATTTCGATGTCAGAACAAAATATGCTGTTTTCACATTCTACACATCAGGATAGTTACGAAAGGCACAAATTAGCAGAAAAATTATAAAATGATGAAGTAAGCAAGATATATAATACATGAAGGACTTTAACCCTTACCTTTTCAATGAGATCACATGACGCGCACCTTCTTTCAAAAATTGATTTCAATTACCACTGAGTTATTCACTTTTCTTATATACTTTTTTATTTCACGTAAAACTGTCGGTTAGCAACCTTCTGACAATATATCATATGTCAATATGTACATATTGAATTGTTACGAATTGTTGTGTATTATAATCTGTTTTGGTCTATATCTTCCGAACTATTTAACATATTTTCGCGAAATAAAGCTCAAACTGCAGTTCAGGCACATCTTTCATAGAGATCCCAAACCGGGATCCCTATGGTTGATATCAAGTACCTTATTCTTTACCATTTTTGGTACTACTTTTGTGTTTTTATCAAAATAACGCATATTTCACTGCACACCCCTTCTCTGAAACACCACTATGTTGCTTGCATATGACATCCGAAGTTCAAATATGTGTATTTTTACGTAACACAAAGAGAAAATACCCTAATTATAGAAAACGTTTATATTTTCCTGAAAACGAAATATTATCTTGTCTTCTGCAACGGTAATTTTGCTGCACCCTGTATATATATTTCGATGTCAGAACAAAATATGCTGTTTTCACATTCTACACATCAGGATAGATACGAAAGGCACAAATTAGCAGAAAAATTATAAAATGATGAAGGTAGTAAGATATATCCTACATGACCGACTTTAATCTTTACCTTTTCGATGAGATCACGTGACGCACACCTTCTGTCAAAAATTGATTCCAATTACCACTGAGTTATTCACTTTTCTTATAATTTTCTTATTTCACGTAAAACTATTGGTTGGCAACCTTCTGACAATATATCATATGTCAATAGTAACATATTGAATTGTTACGAATTGTTGTGTATTATAATCTGTTTTGGTATCTATCTTCATAACTATTTAACATATTTTCACCAAATTCAGCTCAAACTGCAGTGCAGGGACATCTTTCATAGACACCCCAAACCGGAATCCCTATGGTTGATATCAATTACCTTATTCTTTACCATTTTTGGTACAACTTTTTTGTTTTTTTTTTCAAAATAACGCATATTTCACTGCAAACCCCTACCCTGACACACCACTATGTTGCTTGCATATGACACCCGAAGTTAAAATATGTGTATTTTTACGTAACACAAATAGAAAATACCCTAATTATAGAAAACGTTTATATTTTCCTGAAAACGAAATATTATCTTGTCTTCTGCAACGGTTAATTTTGCTGCACCCTGTATATATATTTCGATGTCAGAACAAAATATGCTGTTTTCACATTCTACACATCAGGATAGACACGAAAGGCACAAATTAGCAGAAAAATTATAAAATGATGAAGGTAGTAAGATATATTCTACATGAACGACTTTAACCCTTACCTTTTCGATGAGATCACGTGACGCACACCTTCTGTCAAAAATTGATTCGAATTACCACTGAGTTATTCACTTTTCTTATAATTTTCTTATTTCACGTAAAACTGTTGGTTGGCAACCTTCTGACAATATATCATATGTCAATATGTACATATTGAATTGTTACTAATTGTTGCGTATTATAATCTGTTTTGGTCTATATCTTCCGAACTATTTAACATATTTTCGCGAAATAAAGCTCAAACTGCAGTTCAGGCACATCTTTCATAGAGATCCCAAACCGGGATCCCTATGGTTGATATCAAGTACCTTATTCTTTACCATTTTTGGTACTACTTTTGTGTTTTTATCAAAATAACGCATATTTCACTGCACACCCCTTCTCTGAAACACCACTATGTTGCTTGCATATGACATCCGAAGTTCAAATATGTGTATTTTTAAGTAACACAAAGAGAAAATACCCTAATTATAGAAAACGTTTATATTTTCCTGAAAACGAAATATTATCTTGTCTTCTGCAACGGTTAATTTTGCTGCACCCTGTATATATATTTCGATGTCAGAACAAAATATGCTGTTTTCACATTCTACACATCAGGATAGATACGAAAGGCACAAATTAGCAGAAAAATTATAAAATGATGAAGGTAGTAAGATATATCCTACATGACCGACTTTAATCTTTACCTTTTCGATGAGATCACGTGACGCACACCTTCTGTCAAAAATTGATTCCAATTACCACTGAGTTATTCACTTTTCTTATAATTTTCTTATTTCACGTAAAACTATTGGTTGGCAACCTTCTGACAATATATCATATGTCAATAGTAACATATTGAATTGTTACTAATTGTTGTGTATTATAATCTGTTTTGGTATCTATCTTCATAACTATTTAACATATTTTCACCAAATTCAGCTCAAACTGCAGTGCAGGGACATCTTTCATAGACACCCCAAACCGGAATCCCTATGGTTGATATCAATTACCTTATTCTTTACCATTTTTGGTACAATTTTTTGTTTTTTTTTTTCAAAATAACGCATATTTCACTGCACACCCCTACCCTGACACACCACTATGTTGCTTGCATATGACACCCGAAGTTAAAATATGTGTATTTTTACGTAACACAAAGAGAAAATACCCTAATTATAGAAAACGTTTATATTTTCCTGAAAACGAAATATTATCTTGTCTTCTGCAACGGTTAATTTTGCTGCACCCTGTATATATATTTCGATGTCAGAACAAAATATGCTGTTTTCACATTCTACACATCAGGATAGACACGAAAGGCACGAATTAGCAGAAAAATTATAAAATGATGAAGGTAGTAAGATATATTCTACATGAACGACTTTAACCCTTACCTTTTCGATGAGATCACGTGACGCACACCTTCTGTCAAAAATTGATTCGAATTACCACTGAGTTATTCACTTTTCTTCTAATTTTCTTATTTCACGTAAAACTGTTGGTTGGCAACCTTCTGACAATATATCATATGTCAATATGTACATATTGAATTGTTACTAATTGTTGCGTATTATAATCTGTTTTGGTCTATATCTTCCGAACTATTTAACATATTTTCACGAAATAAAGCTCAAACTGCAGTGCAGGCACATCTTTCATAGAGATCCCAAACCGGGATCCCTATGGTTGATATCGAGTACCTTATTCTTTACCATTTTTGGTACTACTTTTGTGTTTTTATCAAAATAACGCATATTTCACTGCCCACCCCTTCCCTGAAACACCACTATGTTGCTTGCATATGACATCCGAAGTTCAAATATGTGTATTTTTACGTAACACAAAGAGAAAATACCCTAATTATAGAAAACGTTTATATTTTCCTGAAAACGAAATATTATCTTGTGTTCTGCATCGGTTAATTTTGCTGCACCCTGTATATATATTTCGATGTCAGAACAAAGTATGCTGTTTTCACATTCTACACATCAGGATAGATACGAAAGGCACAAATAAGCAGAAAAATTATAAAATGATGAAGGTAGTAAGATATATCCTACATGACCGACTTTAACCCTTACCTTTTCGATGAGATCACGTGACGCACACCTTCTGTCAAAAATTGATTCCAATTACCACTGAGTTATTCACTTTTCTTATAATTTTCTTATTTCACGTAAAACTATTGGTTGGCAACCTTCTGACAATATATCATATGTCAATAGTAACATATTGAATTGTTACGAATTGTTGTGTATTATAATCTGTTTTGGTATCTATCTTCATAACTATTTAACATATTTTCACCAAATTCAGCTCAAACTGCAGTGCAGGGACATCTTTCATAGACACCCCAAACCGGGATCCCTATGGTTGATATCAAGTACCTTATTCTTTACCATTTTTGGTACAACTTTTTTGTCTTTTTTTTTCAAAATAACGCATATTTCACTGCACACCCCTTCCCTAACACACCACTATGTTGCTTGCATATGACACCCGAAGTTAAAATATGTGTATTTTTACGTAACACAAAGAGAAAATACCCTAATTATAGAAAACGTTTATATTTTCCTGAAAACGAAATATTATCTTGTCTTCAGCAACGGTTAATTTTGCTGCACCCTGTATATATATTTCGATGTCAGAACAAAATATGCTGTTTTCACATTCTACACATCAGGATAGATACGAAAGGCACAAATTAGCAGAAAAATTATAAAATGATGAAGTAAGTAAGATATATAATACATGACCGACTTTAATCTTTACCTTTTCGATGAGATCACGTGACGCACACCTTCTGTCAAAAATTGATTCCAATTACCACTGAGTTATTCACTTTTCTTATAATTTTCTTATTTCACGTAAAACTATTGGTTGGCAACCTTCTGACAATATATCATATGTCAATAGTAACATATTGAATTGTTACGAATTGTTGTGTATTATAATCTGTTTTGGTATCTATCTTCATAACTATTTAACATATTTTCACCAAATTCAGCTCAAACTGCAGTGCAGGGACATCTTTCATAGACACCCCAAACCGGAATCCCTATGGTTGATATCAATTACCTTATTCTTTACCATTTTTGGTACAACTTTTTTTTTTTTTTTTTTTTTTCAAAATAACGCATATTTCACTGCAAACCCCTACCCTGACACACCACTATGTTGCTTGCATATGACACCCGAAGTTAAAATATGTGTATTTTTACGTAACACAAATAGAAAATACCCTAATTATAGAAAACGTTTATATTTTCCTGAAAACGAAATATTATCTTGTCTTCTGCAACGGTTAATTTTGCTGCACCCTGTATATATATTTCGATGTCAGAACAAAATATGCTGTTTTCACATTCTACACATCAGGATAGACACGAAAGGCACAAATTAGCAGAAAAATTATAAAATGATGAAGGTAGTAAGATATATTCTACATGAACGACTTTAACCCTTACCTTTTCGATGAGATCACGTGACGCACACCTTCTGTCAAAAATTGATTCCAATTACCACTGAGTTATTCACTTTTCTTATAATTTTCTTATTTCACGTAAAACTGTTGGTTGGCAACCTTCTGACAATATATCATATGTCAATATGTACATATTGAATTGTTACTAATTGTTGCGTATTATAATCTGTTTTGGTCTATATCTTCCGAACTATTTAACATATTTTCACGAAATAAAGCTCAAATTGCAGTGCAGGCACATCTTTCATAGAGATCCCAAACCGGGATCCCTATGGGTGATATCAAGTACCTTATTCTTTACCATTTTTGGTACTACTTTTGTGTTTTTTTTTTTTCAAAATAACGCATATTTCACTGCGAACCCCTACCCTGACACACCACTATGTTGCTTGCATATGACACCCGAAGTTCAAATATGTGTATTTTTACGTAACACAAAGAGAAAATACCCTAATTTTAGAAAACGTTTATATTTTCCTGAAAACGAAATATTATCTTGTCTTCTGCAACACTTAATTTTGCTGCACCCTGTATATATATTTCGATGTCAGAACAAAATATGCTGTTTTCATCTTCAACACATCAGGATAGATACGAAAGGCACAAATTAGCAGAAAAATTATAAAATGATGAAGTAAGCAAGATATATAATACATGAACGACTTTAACCCTTACGTTTTCGATGAGAACACGTGACGCACACCTTCTGTCAAAAATTGATTCCAATTACCACTCAGTTATTCACTTTTCTTATAATTTTCTTATTTCACGTAAAACTGTTGGTTGGCAACCTTCTGACAATATATCATATGTCAATATGTACATATTGAATTGTTACTAATTGTTGCGTATTATAATCTGTTTTGGTCTATATCTTCCGAACTATTTAACATATTTTCACGAAATAAAGCTCAAACTGCAGTGCAGGCACATCTTTCATAGAGATCCCAAACCGGGATCCCTATGGTTGATATCAAGTACCTTATTCTTTACCATTTTTGGTACTACTTTTGTGTTTTTATCAAAATAACGCATATTTCACTGCACACCCCTTCCCTGAAAGACCACTATGTTGCTTGCATATGACATCCGAAGTTCAAATATGTGTATTTTTACGTAACACAAAGAGAAAATACCCTAATTATAGAAAACGTTTATATTTTCCTGTAAACGAAATATTATCTTGTCTTCTGCAACGGTTAATTTTGCTGCACCCTGTATATATATTTCGATGTCAGAACAAAATATGCTGTTTTCACATTCTACACATCAGGATAGATACGAAAGGCACAAATTAGCAGAAAAATTATAAAATGATGAAGGTAGTAAGATATATCCTACATGACCGACTTTAATCTTTACCTTTTCGATGAGATCACGTGACGCACACCTTCTGTCAAAAATTGATTCCAATTACCACTGAGTTATTCACTTTTCTTATAATTTTCTTATTTCACGTAAAACTATTGGTTGGCAACCTTCTGACAATATATCATATGTCAATAGTAACATATTGAATTGTTACGAATTGTTGTGTATTATAATCTGTTTTGGTATCTATCTTCATAACTATTTAACATATTTTCACCAAATTCAGCTCAAACTGCAGTGCAGGGACATCTTTCATAGACACCCCAAACCGGAATCCCTATGGTTGATATCAAGTACCTTATTCTTTACCATTTTTGGTACAACTTTTTTGTTTTTTTGTTTTTTTTTCAAAATAACGCATATTTCACTGCACACCCCTTCCCTGACACACCACTATGTTGCTTGCATATGACACCCGAAGTTAAAATATGTGTATTTTTACGTAACACAAAGAGAAAATACCCTAATTATAGAAAACGTTTATATTTTCCTGAAAACGAAATATTATCTTGTCTTCTGCAACGGTTAATTTTGCTGCACCCTGTATATATATTTCGATGTCAGAACAAAATATGCTGTTTTCACATTCTACACATCAGGATAGACACGAAAGGCACAAATTAGCAGAAAAATTATAAAATGATGAAGGTAGTAAGATATATTTTACATGAACGACTTTAACCCTTACCTTTTCGATGAGATCACGTGACGCACACCTTCTGTCAAAAATTGATTCGAATTACCACTGAGTTATTCACTTTTCTTATAATTTTCTTATTTCACGTAAAACTGTTGGTTGGCAACCTTCTGACAATATATCATATGTCAATATGTACATATTGAATTGTTACTAATTGTTGCGTATTATAATCTGTTTTGGTCTATATCTTCCGAACTATTTAACATATTTTCACGAAATAAAGCTCAAATTGCAGTGCAGGCACATCTTTCATAGAGATCCCAAACCGGGATCCCTATGGGTGATATCAAGTACCTTATTCTTTACCATTTTTGGTACTACTTTTGTGTTTTTTTTTTCAAAATAACGCATATTTCACTGCAAACCCCTACCCTGACACACCACTATGTTGCTTGCATATGACACCCGAAGTTCTAATATGTGTATTTTTACGTAACACAAAGAGAAAATACCCTAATTATAGAAAACGTTTATATTTTCCTGAAAACGAAATATTATCTTGTCTTCTGCAACACTTAATTTTGCTGCACCCTGTATATATATTTCGATGTCAGAACAAAATATGCTGTTTTCATCTTCAACACATCAGGATAGATACGAAAGGCACAAATAAGCAGAAAAATTATAAAATGATGAAGTAAGCAAGATATATAATACATGAACGACTTTAACCCTTACGTTTTCGATGAGAACACGTGACGCACACCTTCTGTCAAAAATTGATTCCAATTACCACTCAGTTATTCACTTTTCTTATAATTTTCTTATTTCACGTAAAACTGTTGGTTGGCAACCTTCTGACAATATATCATATGTCAATATGTACATATTGAATTGTTACTAATTGTTGCGTATTATAATTTGTTTTGGTCTATATCTTCGGAACTATTTAACATATTTTCACGAAATAAAGCTCAAACTGCAGTGCAGGCACATCTTTCATAGAGATCCCAAACCGGGATCCCTATGGTTGATATCAAGTACCTTATTCTTTACCATTTTTGGTACTACTTTTGTGTTTTTATCAAAATAACGCATATTTCACTGCACACCCCTTCCCTGAAAGACCACTATGTTGCTTGCATATGACATCCGAAGTTCAAATATGTGTATTTTTACGTAACACAAAGAGAAAAAACCCTAATTATAGAAAACGTTTATATTTTCCTGTAAACGAAATATTATCTTGTCTTCTGCAACGGTTAATTTTGCTGCACCCTGTATATATATTTCGATGTCAGAACAAAATATGCTGTTTTCACATTCTACACATCAGGATAGATACGAAAGGCACAAATTAGCAGAAAAATTATAAAATGATGAAGGTAGTAAGATATATCCTACATGACCGACTTTAATCTTTACCTTTTCGATGAGATCACGTGACGCACACCTTCTGTCAAAAATTGATTCCAATTACCACTGAGTTATTCACTTTTCTTATAATTTTCTTATTTCACGTAAAACTATTGGTTGGCAACCTTCTGACAATATATCATATGTCAATAGTAACATATTGAATTGTTACGAATTGTTGTGTATTATAATCTGTTTTGGTATCTATCTTCATAACTATTTAACATATTTTCACCAAATTCAGCTCAAACTGCAGTGCAGGGACATCTTTCATAGACACCCCAAACCGGAATCCCTATGGTTGATATCAAGTACCTTATTCTTTACCATTTTTGGTACAACTTTTTTGTTTTTTTTTTTCAAAATAACGCATATTTCACTGCACACCCCTTCCCTGACACACCACTATGTTGCTTGCATATGACACCCGAAGTTCAAATATGTGTATTTTTACGTAACACAAAGAGAAAATACCCTAATTATAGAAAACGTTTATATTTTCCTGAAAACGAAATATTATCTTGTCTTCTGCAACGGTTAATTTTGCTGCACCCTGTATATATATTTCGATGTCAGAACAAAATATGCTGTTTTCACATTCTACACATCAGGATAGTTACGAAAGGCACAAATTAGCAGAAAAATTATAAAATGATGAAGTAAGCAAGATATATAATACATGAAGGACTTTAACCCTTACCTTTTCAATGAGATCACATGACGCGCACCTTCTTTCAAAAATTGATTTCAATTACCACTGAGTTATTCACTTTTCTTATATATTTTTTTATTTCACGTAAAACTGTCGGTTAGCAACCTTCTGACAATATATCATATGTCAATATGTACATATTGAATTGTTACGAATTGTTGTGTATTATAATCTGTTTTGGTCTATATCTTCCGAACTATTTAACATATTTTCGCGAAATAAAGCTCAAACTGCAGTTCAGGCACATCTTTCATAGAGATCCCAAACCGGGATCCCTATGGTTGATATCAAGTACCTTATTCTTTACCATTTTTGGTACTACTTTTGTGTTTTTATCAAAATAACGCATATTTCACTGTACACCCCTTCTCTGAAACACCACTATGTTGCTTGCATATGACATCCGAAGTTCAAATATGTGTATTTTTACGTAACACAAAGAGAAAATACCCTAATTATAGAAAACGTTTATATTTTCCTGAAAACGAAATATTATCTTGTCTTCTGCAACGGTTAATTTTGCTGCACCCTGTATATATATTTCGATGTCAGAACAAAATATGCTGTTTTCACATTCTACACATCAGGATAGACACGAAAGGCACGAATTAGCAGAAAAATTATAAAATGATGAAGGTAGTAAGATATATCCTACATGACCGACTTTAATCTTTACCTTTTCGATGAGATCACGTGACGCACACCTTCTGTCAAAAATTGATTCGAATTACCACTGAGTTATTCACTTTTCTTATAATTTTCTTATTTCACGTAAAACTATTGGTTGGCAACCTTCTGACAATATATCATATGTCAATAGTAACATATTGAATTGTTACGAATTGTTGTGTATTATAATCTGTTTTGGTATCTATCTTCATAACTATTTAAAATATTTTCACCAAATTCAGCTCAAACTGCAGTGCAGGGACATCTTTCATAGACACCCCAAACCGGAATCCCTATGGTTGATATCAATTACCTTATGCTTTACCATTTTTGGTACAACTTTTTTGTTTTTTTTTTTTTTTCAAAATAACGCATATTTCACTGCACACCCCTTCCCTGACACACCGCTATGTTGCTTGCATATGACACCCGAAGTTAAAATATGTGTATTTTTACGTAACAAAAAGAGAAAATACCCTAATTATAGAAAACGTTTATATTTTCCTGAAAACGAAATATTATCTTGTCTTCAGCAACGGTTAATTTTGCTGCACCCTGTATATATATTTCGATGTCAGAACAAAATATGCTGTTTTCACATTCTACACATCAGGATAGACACGAAAGGCACGAATTAGCAGAAAAATTATAAAATGATGAAGGTAGTAAGATATATTCTACATGAACGACTTTAACCCTTACCTTTTCGATGAGATCACGTGACGCACACCTTCTGTCAAAAATTGATTCGAATTACCACTGAGTTATTCACTTTTCTTCTAATTTTCTTATTTCACGTAAAACTGTTGGTTGGCAACCTTCTGACAATATATCATATGTCAATATGTACATATTGAATTGTTACTAATTGTTGCGTATTATAATCTGTTTTGGTCTATATCTTCCGAACTATTTAACATATTTTCACGAAATAAAGCTCAAACTGCAGTGCAGGCACATCTTTCATAGAGATCCCAAACCGGGATCCCTATGGTTGATATCGAGTACCTTATTCTTTACCATTTTTGGTACTACTTTTGTGTTTTTATCAAAATAACGCATATTTCACTGCAAACCCCTTCCCTGAAACACCACTATGTTGCTTGCATATGACATCCGAAGTTCAAATATGTGTATTTTTACGTAACACAAAGAGAAAATACCCTAATTATAGAAAACGTTTATATTTTCCTGAAAACGAAATATTATCTTGTGTTCTGCATCGGTTAATTTTGCTGCACCCTGTATATATATTTCGATGTCAGAACAAAGTATGCTGTTTTCACATTCTACACATCAGGATAGATACGAAAGGCACAGATAAGCAGAAAAATTATAAAATGATGAAGGTAGTAAGATATATCCTACATGACCGACTTTAACCCTTACCTTTTCGATGAGATCACGTGACGCACACCTTCTGTCAAAAATTGATTCCAATTACCACTGAGTTATTCACTTTTCTTATAATTTTCTTATTTCACGTAAAACTATTGGTTGGCAACCTTCTGACAATATATCATATGTCAATAGTAACATATTGAATTGTTACGAATTGTTGTGTATTATAATCTGTTTTGGTATCTATCTTCATAACTATTTAACATATTTTCACCAAATTCAGCTCAAACTGCAGTGCAGGGACATCTTTCATAGACACCCCAAACCGGGATCCCTATGGTTGATATCAAGTACCTTATTCTTTACCATTTTTGGTACAACTTTTTTGTCTTTTTTTTTTCAAAATAACGCATATTTCACTGCACACCCCTTCCCTAACACACCACTATGTTGCTTGCATATGACACCCGAAGTTAAAATATGTGTATTTTTACGTAACACAAAGAGAAAATACCCTAATTATAGAAAACGTTTATATTTTCCTGAAAACGAAATATTATCTTGTCTTCAGCAACGGTTAATTTTGCTGCACCCTGTATATATATTTCGATGTCAGAACAAAATATGCTGTTTTCACATTCTACACATCAGGATAGATACGAAAGGCACAAATTAGCAGAAAAATTATAAAATGATGAAGTAAGTAAGATATATAATACATGACCGACTTTAATCTTTACCTTTTCGATGAGATCACGTGACGCACACCTTCTGTCAAAAATTGATTCCAATTACCACTGAGTTATTCACTTTTCTTATAATTTTCTTATTTCACGTAAAACTATTGGTTGGCAACCTTCTGACAATATAGCATATGTCAATAGTAACATATTGAATTGTTACGAATTGTTGTGTATTATAATCTATTTTGGTATCTATCTTCATAACTATTTAACATATTTTCACCAAATTCAGCTCAAACTGCAGTGCAGGGACATCTTTCATAGACACCCCAAACCGGAATCCCTATGGTTGATATCAATTACCTTATTCTTTACCATTTTTGGTACAACTTTTTTGTTTTTTTTTTTCAAAATAACGCATATTTCACTGCAAACCCCTACCCTGACACACCACTATGTTGCTTGCATATGACACCCGAAGTTAAAATATGTGTATTTTTACGTAACACAAAGAGAAAATACCGTAATTATAGAAAACGTTTATATTTTCCTGAAAACGAAATATTATCTTGTCTTCTGCAACGGTTAATTTTGCTGCACCCTGTATATATATTTCGATGTCAGAACAAAATATGCTGTTTTCACATTCTACACATCAGGATAGACACGAAAGGCACAAATTAGCAGAAAAATTATAAAATGATGAAGGTAGTAAGATATATTCTACATGAACGACTTTAACCCTTACCTTTTCGATGAGATCACGTGACGCACACCTTCTGTCAAAAATTGATTCGAATTACCACTGAATTATTCACTTTTCTTATAATTTTCTTATTTCACGTAAAACTCTTGGTTGGCAACCTTCTGACAATATATCATATGTCAATATGTACATATTGAATTGTTACTAATTGTTGCGTATTATAATCTGTTTTGGTCTATATCTTCCGAACTATTTAACATATTTTCACGAAATAAAGCTCAAATTGCAGTGCAGGCACATCTTTCATAGAGATCCCAAACCGGGATCCCTATGGGTGATATCAAGTACCTTATTCTTTACCATTTTTGGTACTACTTTTGTGTTTTTATCAAAATAACGCATATTTCACTGCACACCCCTTCCCTGAAAGACCACTATGTTGCTTGCATATGACATCCGAAGTTCAAATATGTGTATTTTTACGTAACACAAAGAGAAAATACCCTAATTATAGAAAACGTTTATATTTTCCTGTAAACGAAATATTATCTTGTCTTCTGCAACGGTTAATTTTGCTGCACCCTGTATATATATTTCGATGTCAGAACAAAATATGCTGTTTTCACATTCTACACATCAGGATAGATACGAAAGGCACAAATTAGCAGAAAAATTATAAAATGATGAAGGTAGTAAGATATATCCTACATGACCGACTTTAATCTTTACCTTTTCGATGAGATCACGTGACGCACACCTTCTGTCAAAAATTGATTCCAATTACCACTGAGTTATTCACTTTTCTTATAATTTTCTTATTTCACGTAAAACTATTGGTTGGCAACCTTCTGACAATATATCATATGTCAATAGTAACATATTGAATTGTTACGAATTGTTGTGTATTATAATCTGTTTTGGTATCTATCTTCATAACTATTTAACATATTTTCACCAAATTCAGCTCAAACAGCAGTGCAGGGACATCTTTCATAGACACCCCAAACCGGAATCCCTATGGTTGATATCAAGTACCTTATTCTTTACCATTTTTGGTACAACTTTTTTTTTTTTTTTCAAAATAACGCATATTTCACTGCACACCCCTTCCCTGACACACCACTATGTTGCTTGCATATGACACCCGAAGTTCAAATATGTGTATTTTTACGTAACACAAAGAGAAAATACCCTAATTATAGAAAACGTTTATATTTTCCTGAAAACGAAATATTATCTTGTCTTCAGCAACGGTTAATTTTGCTGCACCCTGTATATATATTTCGATGTCAGAACAAAATATGCTGTTTTCACTTTCTACACATCAGGATAGACACGAAAGGCACAAATTAGCAGAAAAATTATAAAATGATGAAGGTAGTAAGATATATTCTACATGAACGACTTTAACCCTTACCTTTTCGATGAGATCACGTGACGCACACCTTCTGTCAAAAATTGATTCGAATTACCACTGAGTTATTCACTTTTCTTATAATTTTCTTATTTCACGTAAAACTGTTGGTTGGCAACCTTCTGACCATATATCATATGTAATATGTACATATTGAATTGTTACTAATTGTTGCGTATTATAATCTGTTTTGGTCTATATCTTCCGAACTATTTATCATATTTTCACGAAATAAAGCTCAAATTGCAGTGCAGGCACATCTTTCATTGAGATCCCAAACCATGATCCCTATGGTTGATATCAGGTACCTTATTCTCTACCATTTTTGGTACTACTTTTGTGTTTTTTTCAAAATAACGCATATTTCACTGCACACCCCTTTCCTGACACACCACTATGTTGCTTGCATATGACACCCGAAGTTCAAATATGTGTATTTTTACGTAACACAAAGAGAAAATACGCTAATTATAGAAAACGTTTATATTTTCCTGAAAACGAAATATTATCTTGTCTTCTGCAACGGTTAATTTTGCTGCACCCTGTATATATAGTTCGATGTCAGAACAAAATATGCTGTTTTCACATTCTACACATCAGGATAGACACGAAAGGCACGAATTAGCAGAAAAATTATAAAATGATGAAGGTAGTAAGATATATTCTACATGAACGACTTTAACCCTTACCTTTTCGATGAGATCACGTGACGCACACCTTCTGTCAAAAATTGATTCGAATTACCACTGAGTTATTCACTTTTCTTCTAATTTTCTTATTTCACGTAAAACTATTGGTTGGCAACCTTCTGACAATATAGCATATGTCAATAGTAACATATTGAATTGTTACGAATTGTTGTGTATTATAATCTGTTTTGGTATCTATCTTCATAACTATTTAACATATTTTCACCAAATTCAGCTCAAACTGCAGTGCAGGGACATCTTTCATAGACACCCCAAACCGGAATCCCTATGGTTGATATCAATTACCTTATTCTTTACCATTTTTGGTACAACTTTTTTGTTTTTTTTTTTTCAAAATAACGCATATTTCACTGCAAACCCCTACCCTGACACACCACTATGTTGCTTGCATATGACACCCGAAGTTAAAATATGTGTATTTTTACGTAACACAAAGAGAAAATACCCTAATTATAGAAAACGTTTATATTTTCCTGAAAACGAAATATTATCTTGTCTTCTGCAACGGTTAATTTTGCTGCACCCTGTATATATATTTCGATGTCAGAACAAAATATGCTGTTTTCACATTCTACACATCAGGATAGACACGAAAGGCACAAATTAGCAGAAAAATTATAAAATGATGAAGGTAGTAAGATATATTCTACATGAACGACTTTAACCCTTACCTTTTCGATGAGATCACGTGACGCACACCTTCTGTCAAAAATTGATTCGAATTACCACTGAATTATTCACTTTTCTTATAATTTTCTTATTTCACGTAAAACTGTTGGTTGGCAACCTTCTGACAATATATCATATGTCAATATGTACATATTGAATTGTTACTAATTGTTGCGTATTATAATCTGTTTTGGTCTATATCTTCCGAACTATTTAACATATTTTCACGAAATAAAGCTCAAATTGCAGTGCAGGCACATCTTTCATAGAGATCCCAAACCGGGATCCCTATGGGTGATATCAAGTACCTTATTCTTTACCATTTTTGGTACTACTTTTGTGTTTTTTTTTTCAAAATAACGCATATTTCACTGCAAACCCCTACCCTGACACACCACTATGTTGCTTGCATATGACACCCGAAGTTCAAATATGTGTATTTTTACGTAACACAAAGAGAAAATACCCTAATTATAGAAAACGTTTATATTTTCCTGAAAACGAAATATTATCTTGTCTTCTGCAACACTTAATTTTGCTGCACCCTGTATATATATTTCGATGTCAGAACAAAATATGCTGTTTTCATCTTCAACACATCAGGATAGATACGAAAGGCACAAATTAGCAGAAAAATTATAAAATGATGAAGTAAGCAAGATATATAATACATGAACGACTTTAACCCTTACGTTTTCGATGAGAACACGTGACGCACACCTTCTGTCAAAAATTGATTCGAATTACCACTCAGTTATTCACTTTTCTTATAATTTTCTTATTTCACGTAAAACTGTTGGTTGGCAACCTTCTGACAATATATCATATGTCAATATGTACATATTGAATTGTTACGAATTGTTGCGTATTATAATCTGTTTTGGTCTATATCTTCCGAACTATTTAACATATTTTCACGAAATAAAGCTCAAATTGCAGTGCAGGCACATCTTTCATAGAGATCCCAAACCGGGATCCCTATGGGTGATATCAAGTACCTTATTCTTTACCATTTTTGGTACTACTTTTGTGTTTTTTTTGTCAAAATAACGCATATTTCACTGCACACCCCTTCCCTGAAAGACCACTATGTTGCTTGCATATGACATCCGAAGTTCAAATATGTGTATTTTTACGTATCACAAAGAGAAAATACCCTAATTATAGAAAACGTTTATATTTTCCTGTAAACGAAATATTATCTTGTCTTCTGCAACGGTTAATTTTGCTGCACCCTGTATATATATTTCGATGTCAGAACAAAATATGCTGTTTTCACATTCTACACATCAGGATAGATACGAAAGGCACAAATTAGCAGAAAAATTATAAAATGATGAAGGTAGTAAGATATATCCTACATGACCGACTTTAATCTTTACCTTTTCGATGAGATCACGTGACGCACACCTTCTGTCAAAAATTGATTCCAATTACCACTGAGTTATTCACTTTTCTTATAATTTTCTTATTTCACGTAAAACTATTGGTTGGCAACCTTCTGACAATATATCATATGTCAATAGTAACATATTGAATTGTTACGAATTGTTGTGTATTATAATCTGTTTTGGTATCTATCTTCATAACTATTTAACATATTTTCACCAAATTCAGCTCAAACTGCAGTGCAGGGACATCTTTCATAGACACCCCAAACTGGAATCCCTATGGTTGATATCAAGTACCTTATTCTTTACCATTTTTGGTACAACTTTTTTTTTTTTTTTTCAAAATAACGCATATTTCACTGCACACCCCTTCCCTGACACACCACTATGTTGCTTGCATATGACACCCGAAGTTCAAATATGTGTATTTTTACGTAACACAAAGAGAAAATACCCTAATTATAGAAAACGTTTATATTTTCCTGAAAACGAAATATTATCTTGTCTTCAGCAACGGTTAATTTTGCTGCACCCTGTATATATATTTCGATGTCAGAACAAAATATGCTGTTTTCACTTTCTACACATCAGGATAGACACGAAAGGCACAAATTAGCAGAAAAATTATAAAATGATGAAGGTAGTAAGATATATTCTACATGAACGACTTTAACCCTTACCTTTTCGATGAGATCACGTGACGCACACCTTCTGTCAAAAATTGATTCGAATTACCACTGAGTTATTCACTTTTCTTATAATTTTCTTATTTCACGTAAAACTGTTGGTTGGCAACCTTCTGACCATATATCATATGTAATATGTACATATTGAATTGTTACTAATTGTTGCGTATTATAATCTGTTTTGGTCTATATCTTCCGAACTATTTATCATATTTTCACGAAATAAAGCTCAAATTGCAGTGCAGGCACATCTTTCATTGAGATCCCAAACCATGATCCCTATGGTTGATATCAGGTACCTTATTCTCTACCATTTTTGGTACTACTTTTGTGTTTTTTTCAAAATAACGCATATTTCACTGCACACCCCTTTCCTGACACACCACTATGTTGCTTGCATATGACACCCGAAGTTCAAATATGTGTATTTTTACGTAACACAAAGAGAAAATACGCTAATTATAGAAAACGTTTATATTTTCCTGAAAACGAAATATTATCTTGTCTTCTGCAACGGTTAATTTTGCTGCACCCTGTATATATAGTTCGATGTCAGAACAAAATATGCTGTTTTCACATTCTACACATCAGGATAGACACGAAAGGCACGAATTAGCAGAAAAATTATAAAATGATGAAGGTAGTAAGATATATTCTACATGAACGACTTTAACCCTTACCTTTTCGATGAGATCACGTGACGCACACCTTCTGTCAAAAATTGATTCGAATTACCACTGAGTTATTCACTTTTCTTCTAATTTTCTTATTTCACGTAAAACTATTGGTTGGCAACCTTCTGACAATATAGCATATGTCAATAGTAACATATTGAATTGTTACGAATTGTTGTGTATTATAATCTGTTTTGGTATCTATCTTCATAACTATTTAACATATTTTCACCAAATTCAGCTCAAACTGCAGTGCAGGGACATCTTTCATAGACACCCCAAACCGGAATCCCTATGGTTGATATCAATTACCTTATTCTTTACCATTTTTGGTACAACTTTTTTGTTTTTTTTTTTTTTCAAAATAACGCATATTTCACTGCAAACCCCTACCCTGACACACCACTATGTTGCTTGCATATGACACCCGAAGTTAAAATATGTGTATTTTTACGTAACACAAAGAGAAAATACCCTAATTATAGAAAACGTTTATATTTTCCTGAAAACGAAATATTATCTTGTCTTCTGCAACGGTTAATTTTGCTGCACCCTGTATATATATTTCGATGTCAGAACAAAATATGCTGTTTTCACATTCTACACATCAGGATAGACACGAAAGGCACAAATTAGCAGAAAAATTATAAAATGATGAAGGTAGTAAGATATATTCTACATGAACGACTTTAACCCTTACCTTTTCGATGAGATCACGTGACGCACACCTTCTGTCAAAAATTGATTCGAATTACCACTGAATTATTCACTTTTCTTATAATTTTCTTATTTCACGTAAAACTGTTGGTTGGCAACCTTCTGACAATATATCATATGTCAATATGTACATATTGAATTGTTACTAATTGTTGCGTATTATAATCTGTTTTGGTCTATATCTTCCGAACTATTTAACATATTTTCACGAAATAAAGCTCAAATTGCAGTGCAGGCACATCTTTCATAGAGATCCCAAACCGGGATCCCTATGGGTGATATCAAGTACCTTATTCTTTACCATTTTTGGTACTACTTTTGTGTTTTTTTTTTCAAAATAACGCATATTTCACTGCAAACCCCTACCCTGACACACCACTATGTTGCTTGCATATGACACCCGAAGTTCAAATATGTGTATTTTTACGTAACACAAAGAGAAAATACCCTAATTATAGAAAACGTTTATATTTTCCTGAAAACGAAATATTATCTTGTCTTCTGCAACACTTAATTTTGCTGCACCCTGTATATATATTTCGATGTCAGAACAAAATATGCTGTTTTCATCTTCAACACATCAGGATAGATACGAAAGGCACAAATTAGCAGAAAAATTATAAAATGATGAAGTAAGCAAGATATATAATACATGAACGACTTTAACCCTTACGTTTTCGATGAGAACACGTGACGCACACCTTCTGTCAAAAATTGATTCCAATTACCACTCAGTTATTCACTTTTCTTATAATTTTCTTATTTCACGTAAAACTGTTGGTTGGCAACCTTCTGACAATATATCATATGTCAATATGTACATATTGAATTGTTACGAATTGTTGCGTATTATAATCTGTTTTGGTCTATATCTTCCGAACTATTTAACATATTTTCACGAAATAAAGCTCAAACTGCAGTGCAGGCACATCTTTCATAGAGATCCCAGACCGGGATCCCTATGGTTGATATCAAGTACCTTATTCTTTACCATTTTTGGTACTACTTTTGTGTTTTTATCAAAATAACGCATATTTCACTGCACACCCCTTCCCTGAAAGACCACTATGTTGCTTGCATATGACATCCGAAGTTCAAATATGTGTATTTTTACGTATCACAAAGAGAAAATACCCTAATTATAGAAAACGTTTATATTTTCCTGTAAACGAAATATTATCTTGTCTTCTGCAACGGTTAATTTTGCTGCACCCTGTATATATATTTCGATGTCAGAACAAAATATGCTGTTTTCACATTCTACACATCAGGATAGATACGAAAGGCACAAATTAGCAGAAAAATTATAAAATGATGAAGGTAGTAAGATATATCCTACATGACCGACTTTAATCTTTACCTTTTCGATGAGATCACGTGACGCACACCTTCTGTCAAAAATTGATTCCAATTACCTCTGAGTTATTCACTTTTCTTATAATTTTCTTATTTCACGTAAAACTATTGGTTGGCAACCTTCTGACAATATATCATATGTCAATAGTAACATATTGAATTGTTACGAATTGTTGTGTATTATAATCTGTTTTGGTATCTATCTTCATAACTATTTAACATATTTTCACCAAATTCAGCTCAAACTGCAGTGCAGGGACATCTTTCATAGACACCCCAAACCGGAATCCCTATGGTTGATATCAAGTACCTTATTCTTTACCATTTTTGGTACAACTTTTTTGTTTTTTGTTTTTTTCAAAATAACGCATATTTCACTGCACACCCCTTCCCTGACACACCACTATGTTGCTTGCATATGACACCCGAAGTTCAAATATGTGTATTTTTACGTAACACAAAGAGAAAATACCCTAATTATAGAAAACGTTTATATTTTCCTGAAAACGAAATATTATCTTGTCTTCAGCAACGGTTAATTTTGCTGCACCCTGTATATATATTTCGATGTCAGAACAAAATATGCTGTTTTCACTTTCTACACATCAGGATAGACACGAAAGGCACAAATTAGCAGAAAAATTATAAAATGATGAAGGTAGTAAGATATATTCTACATGAACGACTTTAACCCTTACCTTTTCGATGAGATCACGTGACGCACACCTTCTGTCAAAAATTGATTCGAATTACCACTGAGTTATTCACTTTTCTTATAATTTTCTTATTTCACGTAAAACTGTTGGTTGGCAACCTTCTGACCATATATCATATGTAATATGTACATATTGAATTGTTACTAATTGTTGCGTATTATAATCTGTTTTGGTCTATATCTTCCGAACTATTTATCATATTTTCACGAAATAAAGCTCAAATTGCAGTGCAGGCACATCTTTCATTGAGATCCCAAACCATGATCCATATGGTTGATACCAGGTACCTTATTCTCTACCATTTTTGGTACTACTTTTGTGTTTTTTTCAAAATAACGCATATTTCACTGCACACCCCTTTCCTGACACACCACTATGTTGCTTGCATATGACACCCGAAGTTCAAATATGTGTATTTTTACGTAACACAAAGAGAAAATACGCTAATTATAGAAAACGTTTATATTTTCCTGAAAACGAAATATTATCTTGTCTTCTGCAACGGTTAATTTTGCTGCACCCTGTATATATAGTTCGATGTCAGAACAAAATATGCTGTTTTCACATTCTACACATCAGGATAGACACGAAAGGCACGAATTAGCAGAAAAATTATAAAATGATGAAGGTAGTAAGATATATCCTACATGACCGACTTTAACCCTTACCTTTTCGATGAGATCACGTGACGCACACCTTCTGTCAAAAATTGATTCCAATTACCACTCAGTTATTCACTTTTCTTTTAATTTTCTTATTTCACGTAAAACTATTGGTTGGCAACCTTCTGACAATATATCATATGTCAATAGTAACATATTGAATTGTTACGAATTGTTGTGTATTACAATCTGTTTTGGTATCTATCTTCATAACTATTTAACATATTTTCACCAAATTCAGCTCAAACTGCAGTGCAGGGACATCTTTCATAGACACAGCAAACCGGGATCCCTATGGTTGATATCAAGTACCTTATTCTTTACTATTTTTGGTACAACTTTTTTGTCTTTTTTTTTTCAAAATAACGCATATTTCACTGCAAACCCCTACCCTGACACACCACTATGTTGCTTGCATATGACACCCGAAGTTAAAATATGTGTATTTTTACGTAACACAAAGAGAAAATACCCTAATTATAGAAAACGTTTATATTTTCCTGAAAACGAAATATTATCTTGTCTTCTGCAACGGTTAATTTTGCTGCACCCTGTATATATATTTCGATGTCAGAACAAAATATGCTGTTTTCACATTCTACACATCAGGATAGACACGAAAGGCACAAATTAGCAGAAAAATTATAAAATGATGAAGGTAGTAAGATATATTCTACATGAACGACTTTAACCCTTACCTTTTCGATGAGATCACGTGACGCACACCTTCTGTCAAAAATTGATTCGAATTACCACTGAGTTATTCACTTTTCTTATAATTTTCTTATTTCACGTAAAACTGTTGGTTGGCAACCTTCTGACAATATATCATATGTCAATATGTACATATTGAATTGTTACTAATTGTTGCGTATTATAATCTGTTTTGGTCTATATCTTCCGAACTATTTAACATATTTTCACGAAATAAAGCTCAAATTGCAGTGCAGGCACATCTTTCATAGAGATCCCAAACCGGGATCCCTATGGGTGATATCAAGTACCTTATTCTTTACCATTTTTGGTACTACTTTTGTGTTTTTTTTTTCAAAATAACGCATATTTCACTGCAAACCCCTACCCTGACACACCACTATGTTGCTTGCATATGACACCCGAAGTTCAAATATGTGTATTTTTACGTAACACAAAGAGAAAATACCCTAATTATAGAAAACGTTTATATTTTCCTGAAAACGAAATATTATCTTGTCTTCTGCAACACTTAATTTTGCTGCACCCTGTATATATATTTCGATGTCAGAACAAAATATGCTGTTTTCATCTTCAACACATCAGGATAGATACGAAAGGCACAAATTAGCAGAAAAATTATAAAATGATGAAGTAAGCGAGATATATAATACATGAACGACTTTAACCCTTACGTTTTCGATGAGAACACGTGACGCACACCTTCTGTCAAAAATTGATTCCAATTACCACTCAGTTATTCACTTTTCTTATAATTTTCTTATTTCACGTAAAACTGTTGGTTGGCAACCTTCTGACAATATATCATATGTCAATATGTACATATTGAATTGTTACTAATTGTTGCGTATTATAATCTGTTTTGGTCTATATCTTCCGAACTATTTAACATATTTTCACGAAATAAAGCTCAAACTGCAGTGCAGGCACATCTTTCATAGAGATCCCAAACCGGGATCCCTATGGTTGATATCAAGTACCTTATTCTTTACCATTTTTGGTACTACTTTTGTGTTTTTATCAAAATAACGCATATTTCACTGCACACCCCTTCCCTGAAAGACCACTATGTTGCTTGCATATGACATCCGAAGTTCAAATATGTGTATTTTTACGTATCACAAAGAGAAAATACCCTAATTATAGAAAACGTTTATATTTTCCTGTAAACGAAATATTATCTTGTCTTCTGCAACGGTTAATTTTGCTGCACCCTGTATATATATTTCGATGTCAGAACAAAATATGCTGTTTTCACATTCTACACATCAGGATAGATACGAAAGGCACAAATTAGCAGAAAAATTATAAAATGATGAAGGTAGTAAGATATATCCTACATGACCGACTTTAATCTTTACCTTTTCGATGAGATCACGTGACGCACACCTTCTGTCAAAAATTGATTCCAATTACCACTGAGTTATTCACTTTTCTTATAATTTTCTTATTTCACGTAAAACTATTGGTTGGCAACCTTCTGACAATATATCATATGTCAATAGTAACATATTGAATTGTTACGAATTGTTGTGTATTATAATCTGTTTTGGTATCTATCTTCATAACTATTTAACATATTTTCACCAAATACAGCTCAAACTGCAGTGCAGGGACATCTTTCATAGACACCCCAAACCGGAATCCCTATGGTTGATATCAAGTACCTTATTCTTTACCATTTTTGGTACAACTTTTTTGTTTTTTGTTTTTTTCAAAATAACGCATATTTCACTGCACACCCCTTCCCTGACACACCACTATGTTGCTTGCATATGACACCCGAAGTTCAAATATGTGTATTTTTACGTAACACAAAGAGAAAATACCCTAATTATAGAAAACGTTTATATTTTCCTGAAAACGAAATATTATCTTGTCTTCAGCAACGGTTAATTTTGCTGCACCCTGTATATATATTTCGATGTCAGAACAAAATATGCTGTTTTCACTTTCTACACATCAGGATAGACACGAAAGGCACAAATTAGCAGAAAAATTATAAAATGATGAAGGTAGTAAGATATATTCTACATGAACGACTTTAACCCTTACCTTTTCGATGAGATCACGTGACGCACACCTTCTGTCAAAAATTGATTCGAATTACCACTGAGTTATTCACTTTTCTTATAATTTTCTTATTTCACGTAAAACTGTTGGTTGGCAACCTTCTGACCATATATCATATGTAATATGTACATATTGAATTGTTACTAATTGTTGCGTATTATAATCTGTTTTGGTCTATATCTTCCGAACTATTTATCATATTTTCACGAAATAAAGCTCAAATTGCAGTGCAGGCACATCTTTCATTGAGATCCCAAACCATGATCCCTATGGTTGATATCAGGTACCTTATTCTCTACCATTTTTGGTACTACTTTTGTGTTTTTTTCAAAATAACGCATATTTCACTGCACACCCCTTTCCTGACACACCACTATGTTGCTTGCATATGACACCCGAAGTTCAAATATGTGTATTTTTACGTAACACAAAGAGAAAATACGCTAATTATAGAAAACGTTTATATTTTCCTGAAAACGAAATATTATCTTGTCTTCTGCAACGGTTAATTTTGCTGCACCCTGTATATATAGTTCGATGTCAGAACAAAATATGCTGTTTTCACATTCTACACATCAGGATAGACACGAAAGGCACGAATTAGCAGAAAAATTATAAAATGATGAAGGTAGTAAGATATATCCTACATGACCGACTTTAACCCTTACCTTTTCGATGAGATCACGTGACGCACACCTTCTGTCAAAAATTGATTCCAATTACCACTCAGTTATTCACTTTTCTTATAATTTTCTTATTTCACGTAAAACTATTGGTTGGCAACCTTCTGACAATATATCATATGTCAATAGTAACATATTGAATTGTTACGAATTGTTGTGTATTATAATCTGTTTTGGTATCTATCTTCATAACTATTTAACATATTTTCACCAAATTCAGCTCAAACTGCAGTGCAGGGACATCTTTCATAGACACAGCAAACCGGGATCCCTATGGTTGATATCAAGTACCTTATTCTTTACTATTTTTGGTACAACTTTTTTGTCTTTTTTTTTTCAAAATAACGCATATTTCACTGCACACCCCTTCCCTAACACACCACTATGTTGCTTGCATATGACACCCGAAGTTAAAATATGTGTATTTTTTCGTAACACAAAGAGAAAATACCCTAATTATAGAAAACGTTTGTATTTTCCTGAAAACGAAATATTATCTTGTCTTCAGCAACGGTTAATTTTGCTGCACCCTGTATATATATTTCGATGTCAGAACAAAATATGCTGTTTTCACATTCTACACATCAGGATAGATACGAAAGGCACAAATTAGCAGAAAAATTATAAAATGATGAAGTAAGTAAGATATATAATACATGACCGACTTTAATCTTTACCTTTTCGATGAGATCACGTGACGCACACCTTCTGTCAAAAATTGATTCCAATTACCACTGAGTTATTCACTTTTCTTATAATTTTTTTATTTCACGTAAAACTATTGGTTGGCAACCTTCTGACAATATATCATATGTCAATAGTAACATATTGAATTGTTACGAATTGTTGTGTATTATAATCTGTTTTGGTATCTATCTTCATAACTATTTAACATATTTTCACCAAATTCAGCTCAAACTGCAGTGCAGGGACATCTTTCATAGACACCCCAAACCGGAATCCCTATGGTTGATATCAATTACCTTATTCTTTACCATTTTTGGTACAACTTTTTTTTTTTTTTTTTTTCAAAATAACGCATATTTCACTGCAAACCCCTACCCTGACACACCACTATGTTGCTTGCATATGACACCCGAAGTTAAAATATGTGTATTTTTACGTAACACAAAGAGAAAATACCCTAATTATAGAAAACGTTTATATTTTCCTGAAAACGAAATATTATCTTGTCTTCTGCAACGGTTAATTTTGCTGCACCCTGTATATATATTTCGATGTCAGAACAAAATATGCTGTTTTCACATTCTACACATCAGGATAGACACGAAAGGCACGAATTAGCAGAAAAATTATAAAATGATGAAGGTAGTAAGATATATTCTACATGAACGACTTTAACCCTTACCTTTTCGATGAGATCACGTGACGCACACCTTCTGTCAAAAATTGATTCGAATTACCACTGAGTTATTCACTTTTCTTATAATTTTCTTATTTCACGTAAAACTGTTGGTTGGCAACCTTCTGACAATATATCATATGTCAATATGTACATATTGAATTGTTACTAATTGTTGCGTATTATAATCTGTTTTGGTCTATATCTTCCGAACTATTTAACATATTTTCACCAAATTCAGCTCAAACTGCAGTGCAGGGACATCTTTCATAGACACCCCAAACCGGAATCCCTATGGTTGATATCAATTACCTTATTCTTTACCATTTTTGGTACAACTTTTTTGTTTTTTTTTTTTCAAAATAACGCATATTTCACTGCAAACCCCTACCCTGACACACCACTATGTTGCTTGCATATGACACCCGAAGTTAAAATATGTGTATTTTTACGTAACACAAAGAGAAAATACCCTAATTATAGAAAACGTTTATATTTTCCTGAAAACGAAATATTATCTTGTCTTCTGCAACGGTTAATTTTGCTGCACCCTGTATATATAGTTCGATGTCAGAACAAAATATGCTGTTTTCACATTCTACACATCAGGATAGACACGAAAGGCACGAATTAGCAGAAAAATTATAAAATGATGAAGGTAGTAAGATATATTCTACATGAACGACTTTAACCCTTACCTTTTCGATGAGATCACGTGACGCACACCTTCTGTCAAAAATTGATTCGAATTACCACTGAGTTATTCACTTTTCTTCTAATTTTCTTATTTCACGTAAAACTATTGGTTGGCAACCTTCTGACAATATAGCATATGTCAATATGTACATATTGAATTGTTACTAATTGTTGCGTATTATAATCTGTTTTGGTCTATATCTTCCGAACTATTTAACATATTTTCACGAAATAAAGCTCAAACTGCAGTGCAGGCACATCTTTCATAGAGATCCCAAACCGGGATCCCTATGGTTGATATCAAGTACCTTATTCTTTACCATTTTTGGTACTACTTTTGTGTTTTTATCAAAATAACGCATATTTCACTGCACACCCCTTCCCTGAAAGACCACTATGTTGCTTGCATATGACATCCGAAGTTAAAATATGTGTATTTTTACGTAACACAAAGAGAAAATACCCTAATTATAGAAAACGTTTATATTTTCCTGTAAACGAAATATTATCTTGTCTTCTGCAACGGTTAATTTTGCTGCACCCTGTATATATATTTCGATGTCAGAACAAAATATGCTGTTTTCACATTCTACACATCAGGATAGATACGAAAGGCACAAATTAGCAGAAAAATTATAAAATGATGAAGGTAGTAAGATATATCCTACATGACCGACTTTAATCTTTACCTTTTCGATGAGATCACGTGACGCACACCTTCTGTCAAAAATTGATTCCAATTACCACTGAGTTATTCACTTTTCTTATAATTTTCTTATTTCACGTAAAACTATTGGTTGGCAACCTTCTGACAATATATCATATGTCAATAGTAACATATTGAATTGTTACGAATTGTTGTGTATTATAATCTGTTTTGGTATCTATCTTCATAACTATTTAACATATTTTCACCAAATTCAGCTCAAACTGCAGTGCAGGGACATCTTTCATAGACACCCCAAACCGGAATCCCTATGGTTGATATCAAGTACCTTATTCTTTACCATTTTTGGTACAACTTTTTTGTTTTTTTTTTTCAAAATAACGCATATTTCACTGCACACCCCTTCCCTGACACACCACTATGTTGCTTGCATATGACACCCGAAGTTCAAATATGTGTATTTTTACGTAACACAAAGAGAAAATACCCTAATTATAGAAAACGTTTATATTTTCCTGAAAACGAAATATTATCTTGTCTTCTGCAACGGTTAATTTTGCTGCACCCTGTATATATATTTCGATGTCAGAACAAAATATGCTGTTTTCACATTCTACACATCAGGATAGATACGAAAGGCACAAATTAGCAGAAAAATTATAAAATGATGAAGGTAGTAAGATATATCCTACATGACCGACTTTAATCTTTACCTTTTCGATGAGATCACGTGACGCACACCTTCTGTCAAAAATTGATTCCAATTACCACTGAGTTATTCACTTTTCTTATAATTTTTTTATTTCACGTAAAACTATTGGTTGGCAACCTTCTGACAATATATCATATGTCAATAGTAACATATTGAATTGTTACGAATTGTTGTGTATTATAATCTGTTTTGGTATCTATCTTCATAACTATTTAACATATTTTCACCAAATTCAGCTCAAACTGCAGTGCAGGGACATCTTTCATAGACACCCCAAACCGGAATCCCTATGGTTGATATCAATTACCTTATTCTTTACCATTTTTGGTACAACTTTTTTTTTTTTTTTTTCAAAATAACGCATATTTCACTGCAAACCCCTACCCTGACACACCACTATGTTGCTTGCATATGACACCCGAAGTTCAAATATGTGTATTTTTACGTAACACAAAGAGAAAATACGCTAATTATAGAAAACGTTTATATTTTCCTGAAAACGAAATATTATCTTGTCTTCTGCAACGGTTAATTTTGCTGCACCCTGTATATATAGTTCGATGTCAGAACAAAATATGCTGTTTTCACATTCTACACATCAGGATAGACACGAAAGGCACGAATTAGCAGAAAAATTATAAAATGATGAAGGTAGTAAGATATATTCTACATGAACGACTTTAACCCTTACCTTTTCGATGAGATCACGTGACGCACACCTTCTGTCAAAAATTGATTCGAATTACCACTGAGTTATTCACTTTTCTTCTAATTTTCTTATTTCACGTAAAACTATTGGTTGGCAACCTTCTGACAATATAGCATATGTCAATAGTAACATATTGAATTGTTACGAATTGTTGTGTATTATAATCTGTTTTGGTATCTATCTTCATAACTATTTAACATATTTTCACCAAATTCAGCTCAAACTGCAGTGCAGGGACATCTTTCATAGACACCCCAAACCGGAATCCCTATGGTTGATATCAATTACCTTATTCTTTACCATTTTTGGTACAACTTTTTTGTTTTTTTTTTTTTCAAAATAACGCATATTTCACTGCAAACCCCTACCCTGACACACCACTATGTTGCTTGCATATGACACCCGAAGTTAAAATATGTGTATTTTTACGTAACACAAAGAGAAAATACCCTAATTATAGAAAACGTTTATATTTTCCTGAAAACGAAATATTATCTTGTCTTCTGCAACGGTTAATTTTGCTGCACCCTGTATATATATTTCGATGTCAGAACAAAATATGCTGTTTTCACATTCTACACATCAGGATAGACACGAAAGGCACAAATTAGCAGAAAAATTATAAAATGATGAAGGTAGTAAGATATATTCTACATGAACGACTTTAACCCTTACCTTTTCGATGAGATCACGTGACGCACACCTTCTGTCAAAAATTGATTCGAATTACCACTGAATTATTCACTTTTCTTATAATTTTCTTATTTCACGTAAAACTGTTGGTTGGCAACCTTCTGACAATATATCATATGTCAATATGTACATATTGAATTGTTACTAATTGTTGCGTATTATAATCTGTTTTGGTCTATATCTTCCGAACTATTTAACATATTTTCACGAAATAAAGCTCAAATTGCAGTGCAGGCACATCTTTCATAGAGATCCCAAACCGGGATCCCTATGGGTGATATCAAGTACCTTATTCTTTACCATTTTTGGTACTACTTTTGTGTTTTTTTTTTCAAAATAACGCATATTTCACTGCAAACCCCTACCCTGACACACCACTATGTTGCTTGCATATGACACCCGAAGTTCAAATATGTGTATTTTTACGTAACACAAAGAGAAAATACCCTAATTATAGAAAACGTTTATATTTTCCTGAAAACGAAATATTATCTTGTCTTCTGCAACACTTAATTTTGCTGCACCCTGTATATATATTTCGATGTCAGAACAAAATATGCTGTTTTCATCTTCAACACATCAGGATAGATACGAAAGCCACAAATTAGCAGAAAAATTATAAAATGATGAAGTAAGCAAGATATATAATACATGAACGACTTTAACCCTTACGTTTTCGATGAGAACACGTGACGCACACCTTC